>NC_044317.1:22316980-22446980 GCF_007474595.2 Lynx canadensis
GGTATCTTTTCTTTGCTTTTTCTTTCTTACTTTTTTTTCTTTATCTTGTGTTCTTTTTTCTTTCTTTAGTTCTTTTCTTTTTCTTATGTTTCTTTCTATGTTTTTTTTCTTCTTCTTCCTTCCTTCCTTTCCTTCCTTCCTTCCTTCCTTCCTTCTTCTTCCTTCCTTCCTTCCTTCTTTCTTCTTTCTTTTCTCTTTCTCTCTTTTCTTTCTTTCTTTCTTTCTTCTTTCTTTCTTTCTTTCTTTCTTTCTCTTTCTGTTGAAGTATAATCAATATACTGTGTTATGTTAGTTTCAGGTGTGCAATATAGTGATTCAGCAATTCTACACATTAGTCAGTGCTCTTCATGAGAAGTATACTCTTAGTCCCCTCATCTATTTCTCCCATCCCACCAACAACCTCCCCTCTGGCAACTGTCAGTTTGTTCTCTGTAAGAGTTCGCTTTTTTGTCTCTTTTTTGCATTGTGCATTTGCTTTGTTTCTTAAATTCCATATATGAATGAAATCATAAGGTATTTTTCTTTCTCTGACTGACTGATTTCACTTAGCATTATGCTCTTTTTTTTTAAACGTTGCAGTCTCTGGATCCATTAATGTCATTGCAAATGGCAAGATTTCATTATTTTTTATGAATGAATAATGTTTTTTATGGTCGAATAATATTTCATTGTATATGTATACCACATCTTTTCTATCCTTTCATTTATGGGTGGACACCTGGGCTGCTTCCATATCTTGATTATTGTAAATTATGCTGCAATAAACATAGGGGTGCATATCTCTGTATTTTCTTTTAATAGAAAGTTGGAATCTTCCCCCTTTTCTTCGATACTAGAATGTATCTTCATATAGCCATGGCACACCTGCCTATCTGATTTTGGGTGTCAGTGATTCTTTGTTCATTAGACACTTATGAATTCCACACATTAAGTCATTTCCTGTAGGATCCCATACATCTGCATTTTTTAATTCCCTCTATCATCCAGAGTTCTGACTGTATTGCTAAGGATTTATCAGTGCTTGCCAGTGAAATTGCCTTGCAGAAGAAATAGTAGTCATAGATACCTAATCGCCAGCCACAGTTAGGCCAACAACCTAACTATTGTATTATCCTAAGTGACCAACTCCCTCATTTTCAATATATGGAAGTAATTTATACCACTGTGATTTAGAATAAACTGAATAAAATGTCAAGGTATGAATGTAGTTTTTTAAGTTTATGTATTTTGAGAGAGAGGGAGGGGGAGAGCTTGGGAGGGGCAGAGAGAGAGAATCCAAAGCAGGCTTTGCACTGTTAGCGCAGAGCCCAAGGCAGGGCTACAACCCACAAGTCATGAGATCATGACCTGAGCCAAAACGAAGAGTCGGACACTTAACCAACTGAGCCACCCAGGCACCCCAGTCTGAATGTATTTATATTCTTTGACAAATCCCCTAGCTTATATGAGTATCTATTTTTTTATCTGTAAAATGGAAATCATAATCTTTGCATTGCTTATAATATTAGATGGTCATGAAATTCAAATTATTATGGGAAAGTTTTTGGAATCTCTATAATACTGTAGAAGATTGAGGAGATTAAGTGACCCACTTATTGAGTAAGGAAAGAGAAATCCCAGCTCTCATTATTCTCTTTATGGGACTTAAGAAGGGATATTTTTGGCTATGGTAAGATTTTTATTTGCAACACAATTAGTTTCATTTTGGAATGTTAATGAGCAAACAAGAAATAAGATAATTTTGAAATAAATATAGTGAGCTAAATTTATTTTAGATACCAACAATTGGGAACATTAACTTGTTACTGTAAGTTCCTATCTTTTGTAATATTACAGAATTTTCATCTTCTAAACATTATAAAATTAGCATTGGGGAGAGCTTTCTTAATAGTTGGCTTCAAATGGTATCATAGGTGCTTCAAATTATGTAAATTTTCAGAGCTTAGAAATAGCACAGAATTTGGGCCAGTTAGACTTGGCATTGCTTCCTCACTCTCAACTTATTAAATCACTTCTCTCAGGCTTGGAATACCTTATACATTAAATGGGATTTTTAATATTTTTAAAATAAGACGGCCTATATGCTGATATATATTAATAATCTTGCTCAGTGCTAAGCCTAAAGTAGGAATCTTACAAAGGATACCAAGGTATTGAGACAAGTTTTCTCCAGGAGTTATTGGGAGCAAAAACATAAGAAGTACTCCCACTGATGATGAGAAATCATGGGACAGTTGTGCATGTTTGTGTTTTGGGGGAGTGAAACAATTTAATCTACTTTTTCAAATCAATACCTACTACAAATACACTTAAAAAACTTTTTTAAGAAAGACAGATAATTGCCAGATTAAGAGTAAGTAAGCCTGAGAAGATCTCTTCATGTGAAGTAATTTGGTTTTGCAAGAAAATACTGAGTTTAAAGTCAGAAGTATCCATCACTTAATAATGTGGTCTTTGAGAAATAATACTGTCCTTAAATTTCAGCTGCTAAAATAAGTGGGAATAATATCTTAGTTCATAATAATGTGGGAATTGATTAAATAATGTATATAAATTTCAAAAAGAATATGAAGACATAATTAGTTCTCACTGCATGTTAATATTGCTTCCCCTCTGCTATAGACTGGGTTACCCCTAAGGAAGAACTGGAGTCAAGCCTTGCATAAAGATAGTTGATTTGGGGAAACTGTTGGAGACGGAGTGGGAAACTGGAAAGCATGAGGTGAAGAGGAAAGAAAAGTCAATTTGAAGGGTCGTGATGGAGGTGGGTAGCCCTGTGGGCTGTTGGGGACCACCTTCCCTTGAAACCCTTAAGGGAGCAATGAGAAGGAGCAGCATGATCTTCCAAATGTCCTCCTGATAATGGAAGTTATACATGTTTATTCGAAACCTGTCCTCCTTTTAGCTCAGGGCTGTCACATGGTTGTTCAATGTCCTGTGTTTCCAAGTTAGTGAGAAGCCCTAAGTGCTGACTGAGAGCCTACATTTGTTCAAAACTCCAGCACCAAACCAAAGAACACTGTGGTTTTACCTGAAGTTGTCAGGTTACATGAGAGCAAAGCTGCTTGCCTTACTAATTCCAAGAGTCATCTGTGGTCCAGGACGAGTTCAAGCAGGAACAGAATTGGGCACCACGCAAACAATATTAAACAGACTGTGTTCTCGCATGCAGACACTTGGTGCCCCTCACCTTCTGCCTCTTCTCTTTGCTCTTAAACATTTTGTTTAATGATAGATTATTGAGCTCTCATTTACGAATAGTAAAATTCACACTTCTCAGTGTTTTGACAAACACATAAAGTGTGTTTGTCATTCATCGCATTTCAGTGAAGTGCTTTATTGTTGGATCAGCCTGATGACATCCAGGATAAATTCCCTGCCATTTTATGTCTTTTCATTCATTTAATATCAGACCTCAGGGACACCTGGGTGGCTCCGTCAGTTAGACAGGCGTCTGACTTCAGCTCAGGTCATGATCTCACAGTGTGTGAGTTCAAGCCCCACTTCGGGCTCTGTGCTGACAGCTCAGAGCCTGGAGCCTGCTTTGGATTCTGTGTCTCCTTCTGTCTCTCTGCCCCTCCCCTGCTCACAATCTGTCTCTTTTTGTCTCTCAAAAAATAAATGTCAAAAAAAATTTTTTTAAATAAGAAATAACATAACAGCCTCAAAGGACCTCAAAAAGCTTCAAAGGAATAGGAAGCATATTCTTTCTGTATATAGGAAGCAAAATAAGAAACAGGATAAGAGATACAGAGGTTTTCTTTGAGATCTCTATCTTTGTTTATGATTATATATATTTATAATATAAATAATATATAATAATGTTATGCATTATATAAATTACATTATATTTAATGTAATATATAATATAATTTATAGCACAAATATATAATTGTATTTTATATTATATGTAATATAACATATAATTATATATTAGATTTAATATATATATATGATGTAACTAATATATATTTTTATAGTATATACTTATATATAAGATTACATATAATTATATTATATATAATGTATAACACATAATATACATAATGTACTTATTATATAATATACACTTATTATATAAATAGTCACTGGCAGTAGTAGCCAAAATGCAACCAGGATACAATGATTTTCTCATTCTACTTCTATGGAGAGTTCATATCTGAATATACGTTTCAAATTTTGACATTATACCGTTTGCAAAGTTAAGCCCCTTTATTCAAACAGATCCAGGCTTTAAAGCAATTAACAGTCCAGGGATCACACTGAATAGACACCGTTCTTCCAACAGCCAGGTTTGAGGAAAAAATGAAGAGATGAGGGTAGAAAAAGCAAATAGTTATAGCCTTTTATAAGATTCCAAATATAAATCTAGTAGCCACTTTCATAAGAGCTTTTGAGTAATTTTTAAACTCAATAACTGGAGGAAAAAAGCCCTGTTTTTGTTTGTTTGTTTGTTTGTTCGTTTGTTTGTTTGTTTTTGCTTTTTGTTTTTCCCTTAGATGGCAATAGGATCTAGTCCATTGCACACAATGGAAGGAAATCTGAAAATGTTTGAGTTAGTATGTCTGAAAGAAACTTCTAGTTTTAACAGATAAAATTCCATTTTTGCAAAGCTGTTTTTTATTTATCTTAATCTCACATAAGTCTTGAAATAATTCTGGGAAATCATAAGGGTGTACAAAGTTAAACAGAAGAGCTCAAAGAAAATCCATGTACACATTACCTGTCTTTATAAAGAAATTGAGGACAAACCTGACCAAGTTCAGGCAGTTACTGTGAAGCGGACATAACACTCAGGCCTCATGAATCCCAGTCTCAAACTCTCTCAGATATATATGGGGTAAATATAACCACATAGCCATATTAAATAAATTTTAAACTTCTGGTACATAGTGTTTAAATAGGGGGAGGAGTCAGATTACCTTTAAGCAAATCAAAGAAATAATCCTCTCAAAAATGACCAAGATTTATTGTGTTTTTGTGGTTTATACCCTCTTGACAGTGTCTCTAAGGCTGCCAGTCTTCTTTCTTTTATTTATCCCATATGACATACTCGACAATCTTACGAGTTTCTCTTTGAATGAAAAATGGAAGACTTGCATTTTCACTTGATGGCTGTATAGAAGAACAGTATTTGAATAAAATCATTCTTTCCACTTGTAAGAGATATAAATGATCTCTGGTTACCAGAAGCAAGAAGCCGTGTTAAAAATGTAACTGGCATGGGTGACTGGGTGGCTCAGTCAGTTAAGTGTCAGGCTTTGACTAAGGTCATGATCTCAAGGTCTGTGAGTTCAAGCCCTGCAGCAGTCTGTCTACTGTCAGTACACAGCCTGCTTCAGATCTCCCCTGCCCCCTCCCTGGTCAGGTATTTTCTCCCTCTCTCCCTCAATAATTAAAAAAAAAATAAATAAATTGTAAAAAGGTAACTGGCAAAAGCAAACAGACACACAAGTAAACACAAACGAAACCAGATCCCTTCCCAATGGTTGACTAATTTTGAAATAGATGGCATAATTAAACACTCTGGAAGAACAAGAGAGATCCATGTTCCAAAAGAGAAATAAGATGATTACCTCTGTGCTGGAAATAATATTTAATTATATAGAAATAACAACTATTACTCTAATGGCTTTGGATAGTCCCCATATTAAGAAATCTGGTTGGGGCGCCTGGGTGGCTCAGTCGGTTAAGCGTCCGACTTCAGCTCAGGTCACGATCTCACGGTCCGTGAGTTCGAGCCCCGCGTCGGGCTCTGGGCTGATGATGGCCCAGAGCCTGGAGCCTGCTTCCGATTCTGTGTCTCCCTCGCTCTCTGACCCTCCCCCGTTCATGCTCTGCCTCTCTCTGTCTCAAAAATAAATAAACGTTAAAAAAAAAAAAAAAAAGAAATCTGGTTAATCTGAAATTGGAAATGGAAGTTCCCATCGAAAGTTAAATCATTTCAATAAAGTATAGAGGATCTTGAATAAAATAAGATCTCTGTTGCTAGGAAGAAACGTCTCATGGACAGCCAAAAAAAAAACCAAAACAACAAACAAAAAATATTTTCTATTTAAACAAACAAAAAATAAACAAAATCAAAACCAAAACCAAATAAACTTGAATGAAATTTAGCAAAAATGAGTTGGGGTAGAAATATAATCTTAGAGCAATGGCACAAAGTCATATGAAATATCTCTGTTGTCTTTAGAGCCTTGTTGTAAGAGCTAGAATTGGCAGTACAGAACCAGAGTTTCTCAGAGAAGCTGATGCAAACTGTAACACACTGAATCACAAGTCAGTGGATTGGCAATTGAGTATTCAAATATAAGTATGGAAAAGATTCAAATATCATAGAGGAATTAGAGTCATTGACTTCCAATTTCCCTTCTAATGCATGGAAGTTATGACTTATAAATACGTTGAACCTTCTCTTTCAAAGGAAGTGAAAACACAGGCATTATACAAGTATATCATTTTGTAGGTATGCTCCAGATGGTACACATAAAACATTTACTTTTCCTAAGTTAACACATATATGATTCACCTCATGAGAAAAAAAATTAAAAAAAAGGTACTTTTCATGGGATTCTTGCCAAGTGGTATGACATTCCTCACAGAAATGTCACTCTACCTGATCTAGTTGTTAACCACCCACAGGATAATTGGAAAACGATATACATTTATATGTGAAAACAGTGTTTCCATAACTGGGTACGAATAAACAATAAGGAATTTAAGTCATGGTTATATAAAGGCAATGACAAGTCTTGGTAACTTTTTATTTAATGTCTCCAAACCCCCATTTTTACTATCTACTATATAGTACTCCTGCATCATAGATATTCAAGATGTCTTGACAGATTAATAAATGAATGAATAAATGTATATGTACTCCTTGGTAAGTGCACTGAGATTCTACTTTTTTTTCCAAGTTTTGTGATGTTGGGGTTGGGGGCATGGGATTTTTTTTTTTAAGTAAAATAAAGGGAGATACAAGATGTGTCCTAGGAGGAATACTTGTCTAGCAGGCATGTGGAGAGGAGTGAAATGTGACAGAATACGGGCATGAACAGTTACTCCACAAAGTGGAAATAGTAACTGTCACTAAAGAACTTCATGTAAAAGCTGTGAGAAGTCAACAAATAGGTGGTAGTTCCATATTTAAAGTAAATTTTGCTACATGTGGTGAATATCCTGATGACCATGTTGATTAGTTTATGATGATATATACCTTTGTTTCTATTTTCATTTGTTTTGTTTAGTTTTTCTCCTGTAGTATTTATATAGAAATGAGCTCATATTTATTGTTCTCTCCCTTAAATTTCCCAGCAACAATACATGATTGCTTGGAAAATAGAATTTAATAGAAGACTCATGTTTTAAAAATTGTGTTAAAAGCGTGTTAACTGTGCAATTCACATCTGTTTAACATCTGCCAAATATCAAGGGAATCATCCTGTCTCCTGAACTGGATTACACGCAGTCTTTTTTTTTTTCTTGTTGTCACTGCATATGACCCCTAAAATAGCCTTTTTCAGGTCAGCATAGCCACAATGGAGGGTTTTAGTAGCTTTCTAGGCACGTATTACAGTTACAGAAGATTTTCACATAATCAAAGTTGGGTATTTCTAAAGAGATCAAAAGAGACAGTGAAGTGGAGAGCAGGTGTGCTAGTCTTCCTCAAGGATCTGAGAATGCAATTAACTAGCAAATGAGCCCTTGTAAAGCCAGGCTTCCTGAACACATGAGCACAACAAAAGCCACAGAGAAATGGGGTGGCCGAGGGCCACTCCTGAATGGAGTGTGCACATGGGCATCTGCCCCTCTTCTTGAACTTTAGGAAGAAAGAGAGAGAGAGAGAGAGAGAGAGAGAGAGAGAGAGAGAGATTGATTCAATAGAGACTGCAGAGTCAAAACAATTATGCTAATTTCCGAGACTCTAGGAGGAGATGAAAGATTAGATTGCTTTCACAAAGGCTTTTGTGATAGTAGAGATTTTTCTCTTTTCTCTCCCAATGGTATAAACCTAGGGCTGAAAAAACTGGATGGTAACAGAAGCAACCCAAGCCAAATTAAAGAGCATCACAGCTTAATCACTTGACATTAATATGACAAATCCTAAAGCTACTTAAAATAGGAGACAAAGTTACAGTCACAAAATTGGTCTCAGATTTGCCTTCCTCGGTGTATACATAGAATGGAATCATATTCAGCCAGGGAAGGAATGAATTTCTGATACATGCTACATCTTGACTGAATGTCAAAACATGATTATAAGTGAAAGGAGCCAGACACAAAGGGCTGTAGGTACTATAGTATGGTTCTATTTACGTGAAATACCCAGAACAGGCAGATCTATATAGAGGCAGAAAGCCGACTGGAGATTGCCCGTTGTTCGGGCACAGCAGGGATGGGTAGTGACTACTTAATAGGCATGGGGTTTCCTTTTGAGGTGATGAAAATATTTTAGAAGAATTTACTTAATTAGTGGTGGTGTTGCACAATATTGTGAAAACATTATTATTATTATTATTATTATTATTATTAAATTTATTTTAGAGACAGAGTGTGTGAGTGAGGGAGAGGGCCGGAGTGGGGGAGAGAGAGAGAGTCTTAAGCAGACTTCACACTCAGTGCAAAGACTGAGGTGGGGCTTGATCCCATGACACTGGGATCACAAACTGAGCTGAAATCCAGAGTCCAGTGCTCAACTGACTGAGCCACCCAGGCACCCCAATATTATGAACATATTAAATGTCAGTGAATTGTACACTTTAAAATGGTTCATTTTATTTTATGTTAATTTCACCTTCATTTTTTTTAGAATGAAAGAAAGAGGTATTTTTATCTTTACTCATACTACGTGTTTGCAGATTTAAACTGAGTTACTCCCTCAGTGTCCATTTCTGTCTCAACTCATTTTCTCCATCTGGAAAACCACCTTTTCTGTTTTCATGGGTAAGTTATATTTCTAGTTGTATGAATTTCTTCCTTGTCAACTATCCTCTGTTGGTTTCAATATTCTACCCAATAACATTGCAGCATTTGGCTTAGCAAACACAGACATACTGTTTCTAGGTATCTGTGGCTATAAATCAGAAAAGCTGCATCCAAATTTTCCCTCTGCTATTATGAAGCAGATAATTTTCGGCAAATTGGCTCATTTATCTGGGTCTGATTTATTTCAAATGCTAAATTTATTTTGTTATTGCTTAAATTAAAAAACTCCCTAGGGCCTTCATTTAATATCTAATTGCTTTATGTGGGTTTAATCATTAAAACACTATAAAATCAATAAAAATTCAACTGCCAAGAATAAGGTAGTGATGTGATAATAATCATGTTTCATTCATTCAATAAATACTCTGCTTACATATTCTTCACTGTCTCTGGGGATATAAATACTATCAACAACAGATATGGCCATTAATTCACTGGATTCATTGGAGAACACATAGTTTATGATGATGACGATGATAATGATGAAAATATTTATGACTATAGAAACCCTTTTAGAAAAAAAGACCAATAGACAGAATCAATAATGTCTGCTTTGTTATTTTTTTTAATCTGAAGAGCAGCATTTTAAACAAGACTAATGTAAAATTCATTTGTAAGTCAATTATTTGATGCATTTATTTATTATAAAAATGTATTTAGGAAAATGATTATTTAAGGTCTGTAGTCAAACGGATTTGTGGATTACTGAGTTAAAATTATATAAGCTTCATTATTGTAGGAACTTTTAAAAAGACTTTGTATGTATAGATATACACATATATATGTATATATATGTGTGTGTGTGTGTGTGTGTATATATATATATGTATGTATATATATATATATATATATATATATATATATATATAATTTTCTGGATTTGATTTCCCCTATGCCAATAAAGAAAATGAGGGCTAATTGACTACCACTTAGGAAGGACTTCTGATCTAGGCATTTGCACATTCAGAATCTCATTCAATATTTACAGGTGACACAGGTGTTATTTTAGTCATTAGGAAGCTGATGAGATAGAAGATAAGACAAGCTAGCTAAGTTGCCAAATTCCACAGATCTCAGGAGTGACAGGTTTGGGTACCAAATCTGATTCGACTAAGGACACATCTTAACTCTCAAACCAGAGTGATTTCAGGTGATGCTTCTTCCAAACCCTACTTCTAGCAGAAAAGAGGATTGTGTTTGCCTCGCCCAAGTCCATAATTCTGTTCTGGGCCCAATGGGGCACTCACCCTCTGCACAGGCATGTGAGGCTTTTCTGCCAGGATCACTCGGACGCATACCATTAAGCACACATTCTGCCCTCCAAATCAATTCCCCACATGGCTCTCCAAGAACACTCTGCGCAGCTAGGCAGTGAGGCTTCATATTAATCATGTTTTCTAATTATTTATTTATTAGAACAAGGGAGCTGAACACCTGGCAACGTTTACATTTGCAATTAGGGAAGCAGCCTCTCTGTAGCAGAAGTCTGATTTTATTACTTGCCTTTGCCTTGTAAAACCAAGTTCGCCCAGTGGTGGAGAAAGTTATATTAATATAAACAATGATGAGGTGCTGGAAATAATCTCTTTCCCCACTTTATGATTTGGCATATATTGGGCAAATTTTACACTTGAAACTTCTTTCATGATGCAATTGCTAGGGGGAAATAAACAATATACTGGTGTAATAATCTCATTCTATAATTCAAGAAATCTTGTTTGAGCATTTGCTATATCCATGCCACTGTGATGGGCACTATGGCATCATGTTAAGAACATGAGTTCAGACAAACATGTGATCACTTTCCAGGTTGCACATAAACACTCAGAACCTCCATGCCCTTACTAGAAGATGGAGATAATAACTATTTCATACGTGTTTTTGAGGCTTAAAATGGATATAAGCATAGCACTTAGCTCATATATGAGTCATACCCAACCTTTGTTGACTACTCTGCCTCCTCATCTCACGTAGGTATGTTGATCATAGACATGGAAAGACATAGCCTATAGTGACAGGCTTTCAATCAAGTGTAGAAGATAAGCTACATTAAGAAGACGAAAAGGAAAAAGGAGGAGGAGGGGGAGGGGGAGGGAGACGAGGAGGAGGAAGAGGAGAGGAAGAAAATATAAAGTGGTCAGTATCTTAAAAAGCTTATATGTGAGTAAAAGCTTATTTTGGATATGGACATAGTCAGATTTTCTAAATATACAGTATTTAGTAATGGGAAAAGGGGACTAGGAATAGAAGATATTTACATAATGAATAGTTTTACAATGAGCCTTAGGTGGCTAAAATTTATCCTACAGCCAAATTATTCCATTGACAGCCAAGAGTCATGCTTCATGGAGTTTAATTTAGCCATTGTATACTTTGTGGGAGAGGAATTGAGAACGAGATGAGAAACCCAATTGGAATACTATATAATTGTAATTTCTTAGACGATGCCAAGTCCACCAACTTTCCAGATTCACTCTCTAAAACACAAACTCCCGAAAAGAACATTTCTCTCTTTTGGAAGAAAATTTCAAACCTCCTGGAATTAGCAGTCCAATTGCATCGGATGTTAAAATTAGAACATTTCTGTCCTGCTGCAAGAACTTCAGGCCAGCAATAATGACGATCCAAATAAGGGCAGTGAAAATGGAATTAAGAAAACACTTGGGAAACTCCCGGTCCTATGGGGCCCTGTGTGCAAATTAAGAATTGTATGAATTCTTTAAAATGAACATGTGGTAAACTATGTTCCAAAGGAATGATAACAATGAAAAATACTTCTGAAGCTACTGGTAAATATATTGAATAGGGTACGAGTTGAAAGAAAAGAACACAGTGAGAAATCAGCAGTGTCACTTTGAGCAAGCTACTTCAAAACTCTTTTCTTTCTCATTTTCTTTTTTAAATTTTTTGAGAGAGGTGGGGTGGGGGAAGGGGTAGAGGGAGAGAGAGAATCTTAAGCAGGCTCCATACACAGCGCAGAGCCCCATGTGGGGCTAAATCTCATGACCTGACCTGAGCGGAAATCAAGAGTCAGACACTTAACCGACTGAGTCACCCAGGTGCCCCCATTCCTCATTTCTATGAAGGATAATATTAACCTATGAACACCATGTGTCATTGTATATATGAAGTTTTGAGCATTAACACTAAGCTCATAGTACATTTTCAATTAGAGTTATGCATTTATGACATAACATGTAATCTATAATTATACTATAGATATTTTATGGATTCATCTTGACCAGAAAGTTTTCTGTAAGATTTTATTTCCTGTGTATAAGGAAAATAAATCAATGAAAAAGTGATTTGGGAAAAATACTACCTATTTGTTAATTCAGGTAGATACCAGAAAAAAAATGAATAAAAGGAAAGAAAACAGGGAGAGAGAGGAGAAATAAATCTTACTTGTAGGGAATGGAAAGTAAGAAAATTTATTTTTACATATCGCCAAGATTTGAATGAAAATGCACTTAAAAAAGAGATACCAGGCAGCTGAATTGTTCACCTGGTGGGGATCCAGTTGCCCTACATTGGAAGCACTAGCTACCTGCATGGAAAACAGATGTTATCACTTTTACTTAATGTGGTAGCAGGAAGTTGGTGAGGATAGAAATTCTGTGGTATCTTTAATGTTGTGATTTTTACTGCTCAGTAACTTTTCAAATCTGTGTGTACCTGGAGAAGACAAAATCATTTATTCCTTCTTCCTTTGCTATAGCCACGTGCTACATCACATTTACTGTACTCTGGGCATTCGTTTTTACCAATATAGGAACGCCAGCAAAATGTTGGCCTTCTTCAAAACACCAGCTGGATCTCTAAACCACAAGGATTTCTCAGACTGAGATATGACCTCCTTTTGTAGAGGTTACTCTATCCAAAGCCAACCGACATGAAAATCTGTCCCAATAGTACATGGTCTTACTATGTATACATTCTGCAACTGCTGGCAATTTTAGCAGGAAAGAAGAATTCTTTATATTACTTCCCAGTTGTATAATTGGTGAAAATGACTTACCAGTGCTAAAATCCTGCTCATGAAGTCAGAGTGGTTACTCACTGGACATGTCTTTTACAAACTACCATACACAATGACAATAATAAAAATAATACTATCATAATTATCCTTTATCAGATATTTTGTTTGTTCGGGGAGATGTGCTGAGTGTTTTACCTATGCTACTTGCCTTAATACTAACTGTTATAGCAGTAAAGGATGAGGAAATGAAGGAAAACAGGTGATTACGTGAATCAGTCACATATCTAGAAAGAGACTGAATAGTATTTAGGAGACAAATGACACAGAAGTCCCTCTAGGAAAATGCATAGAGTGTTCCTCTCAGGAAGTAGCAAGCCTAGATCCTGAAACCAGATTACGTGTGTTCAAATTCTGACTGTAAAACATCACCTGTTGCCATAGCTTTAAAATAAAGTTGAAGATAACAGTCTTTACTTCACAGAGTCCCTATGAGGATCAAGTAACAAACACATGTAAAGTGTTGATAATGAGACTGGATGAATAAGTATTAAATGTACTGGTTATTATTATTACTAATAGCATAATTAAAAGTTGTAGCCAAGATTATTTTTTGTTTTCATAAACTGATAAGCTGAAGAATGCTGTGAGCTGTACAGGATGAAGACTTCTTTTACTTTTTAGGTTAAATCCTAGACTAAAGTGAAACCTGAGTAATTTTACATGTAACCATTCCTTTCGTCTTTTTTTAGTATTCCGTATTTTACCTTCAATGTCCGCATACAATTAGATGAACTTCAAGAAAAACAAAGACACTAATCATTTTCTTAAGTACAATGGTTTACTCTGTCTTGTCTTGAAGATTTTCTAAACTTTGTACCATAGAGAAGTTTCTTTTTTCCTGTAGGGTATTGATGGCACAGTAGGTGTATTTTCCTTGATCTTTTTTTAATGTTTATTTGTTTACTTTTGAGAGAGAGAGGCAGAGTGTGAGTGGGGGAGGAGCAGAGAGAGAGGGAGACACAGAATCCAAAGCAGGCTGCAGACTCTGAGCTGTTAGCACAGAGCCCAATGCGGAGCTCGAACTCACAGACTGGGAGATCATGACCTGAGCCGAGGTCAGTCGCTTACCTACTGAGCCACCCAAACGCCCCGGATTTTCCTTGATCTGAGAGTGAATTGATGTCAGAGTGACTGTCAACTCACCCCCTTGGGCTCTACTGCAAGGAGGCCCAGTGACTTAGAAGTTGGAGAGAGATTGTCTCTAGGTGGAGTAAGCATCGTGTAAGACTTCCAACAAAACACTTCTGGTATAGGAGGAGAAAATGATATGTTAGTCTCAGACCCCCTCACTATACACTCTTAATTTCTTCGAGTTTCCAATGAACATAGCTTACACTGTGCTCCTGGCTGTTAGTGAGGAAACTCAGGCCATTAGGAACCCATCACAGCTACTAAACTTGAGAACGATATGTGTACACATTATAGTGTTTGTAATAACACAGTATAAAATGCAGAATAATATCAATAGTATTTCAGAAAGTATGACATATGTGTATGCATCTGTGTGTATTTCTATCTCAAATAAATACTGGAAGCAAAACCATGATGATGAGACTAGATTATGGGCTTTATTTTTTACCTGTTATATTGCATAATCACTTTTATTCTCCAGTGAACATGAATTGTACTTATAATCAAAAACAGTATGCACAAGAGCATTATATACAATAAAACCTTCAAAGTTAATAGTAAATTCCTAAAATTGAACACTAATTCTGTTTGGAGGATAGTTCGACATTTGCAAACCAGGGAAAGCTAATGATCTATTCTGGGGAAATACACCATTGAAAATAAGTTAAAAACAAAGAGGAATTATATGGGGGAAAAAAACATGAAGGTTTTATGTTTCTCTACAATGAAGTTTAACATAGAAATGGTAGTAAGATAAAGAGGACCCTAAAAGGAAATACGTTTGCATAAGTGGCATTTTGAGTGTGCCAGTTACATTGCCACACATGCTGTCATGTGGTGCTCCTAACAATCTTGTCTTTAACTATTATTGTCCCATTTTTCAGATTAAGCAGGCTTTACAGATTAAGTCATTCAGCTGGTAAGTGTGAACTGGAGCTGAAATTCAAGTCTCCTGACTAGATGTCATTAGCAACCTCAAAAATCACCATCATCATCATCACATTTGGGAACTCTGTATTTGTAGTCTGAACAAAGAAACATCTTTAATAGATACACAGATTCCTAACAAGAATCAATTTTTACAATTTACGAATTTACAATTTTTACAATCAATTGCCCACATCACGTGGAATTAAAACAGGCACCATAGTGAAATGAGGTATGCAGAAGGAGGGGCCCTTCTCATGCTGAACACCAGCCATTATGCAGGACATTGTGTTTAGGCTTTACAGCCAATACCTCAATTAACTCTTAGAAAGATTTTCCAGAGCCATTCCTGTTCTCCACAGCGCAGAGAGGTGATATCACTTACATTTACAGAGAAGTCATAGGGGACCTTGAGAAAGTTGAATATCTCCTCAGAGATCACATAGGTCATAAGAACAGCTTTGGGATTTGAAGCTGGTTCTTTGTGGTTTCAAAGTCCTTCTGTTTTATTTGCATGTTTTTGCTTGGTTTTGTCTATAAAGTGTATATATATATATACACACATATATACATATATATATGTATATATATATACACACACACATACATATAGATGTATATATATATATACACATACATATATATGTATATATATATATATATATATAATTTTTTAAATAGCTGAACTTTTACAGCAGGCATGTAGGGAAGGTTCTTAAATTTATAAATAATTTAGTGACTAGGAAATCTGAGGGGATATAAAAGATTATGTAATGTCATGAAAATATCTATAAATAGGGTGTATAAATGTGGGTTCACTGTGATACTGTGACACATAATCGTATATATATGTGTGGGTATATAGATATAGATATAGATATAGATATAGATATAGATATAGATATGAATACACACCATCATTCTGATTTTGGTTAAGCCAAAATTATCTCTCATTACATCATTGAGTCATTACTTCAGCAGGGCTTCACATTGACTCTGTTTTTAATAAAGTTGATTAATTCCAGCTGTCGCATACCTTAGTGGCCTAATACAATGAGTTTAGTTCTCACTCAACATCAAATCATTACACTGTATACTCGATACATACAATCTCACTTGTCAGGTATACCTCAGTAAAGCTGGAAAGTGCCCCAATTATATATTTTTACATAATTTTTCTTGTCATTATTTCCACAAAATCATTTTAATCTGAATGTTTTATATGAGGGTGTTGATTTTATTAATCTTTAAATTGTACCAACATATTTTCCCTACTCTTGTTTGTGTAATTTTTAAATAATAAAACAGAACAAGAAATTCTTTAAGTCTATGCGGTTGGAAGGGAAGTGGAGAAATGTTAGTTTCATAGGGATTTTTGGTGAATACTCACTTCCTCTGGCACAGTTGTAAAGTCATCTCTCCAACTTGGTTTTGGAACTATCTCACCTCTCATCAAACTGAGCAGAAAAATATGCTGTACTCACAACACTGGTAGTAATTAATTCACAAAGGAGAGAAGACAACTCACCAATGAATATATGGGAGATAATTCACTCTTGCACTTAACGAAATAATGCAAAGGGACTGTAAAAAGTTTAATTAAGGTCCAGTGTTTATTAGGTTGTATAAAAATAGTTACAGAATTGTTGGTGAGAATTCAAACTGATACCTCTTTTAGAAAAAAAAAATAATCTGGTAATATGAAATAAATGTAAATGTGTAAACTTTGCACTCAGCAAACCCTGTTGTAGAAATTTCTTCTAAAATAATTATCAGACCAGTGCACTGAGATGTGTGAGTGTGTGTGTGTGTGTGTGTGTGTGTAAATGTTTACAGTGACAATGTTGACACAAATTAAAAACTGAAGTAATTTATATGTTCTTTCATTAGTATTCATTTTGATGATCTGTAAAATGTAGCCATTAAAAATAGTAAGGTAATTTTGTAGATGGATGGATGGATAGATTGATAGAGAGATAGGTAGATAGATGAATAGAGAGAGAGAGAGTAGATATGTCTGGGATATATTTTACTGGTGATTAAAAATGGCTTGGTCTAATCATTCAGATTAACATTGGATAACAAAATACTGGATCAACTAATATTTAATTGAACATCTATTATATATACCAGGCAGATACTTAGCCCATACATTCTTAGTCCATAATTTAGGTGTTAAAAATCTATAAAGAAGTAACAGAGTTCAACTCACAGAGACTGGAAGTGGCACATTTGGGATTTCAACCCAGGTCGGTCTGTTTCCAAATCTGATGCTCTTTCTACTGCACCAAGCTGCTTCCACAGCAGTTGGAACTTGTCTGCATCTGGTCTATACTTGTTTGCATTTTTCCATTTTGAAGCAAGAGCCACCCCCTGTCCCACCATGCTCAGCAACTCTTTGATTTCCTTTCCTGTTGCTGAGGCAGATCCACTCACCTCCCCGGCATTCATGAGCAGCTCTGCAGAGTGCCTCAACATCTGGCAATCCACCCAGCAAGAGTGACTGGGAAGCGCTGAAAATTCCTCTGAGAGCAGGCAACATCTGTTTGATAGGCAATGAAAAATAAACCCGTAATAAACTCATTTTAGGAGCAAAAAATGGCCCCTCAAAGTGCTGATTATTCATTTTATGCAAGTGTACTAATGTTGGTCTCCTTGACAAGTGAAAACAGCATGTCTGGAAGCAAATCATCATGGTCAGAGGGTGAGGCTGCTCACACCAGGAGTAAGCTCAGGCGATGGCAGATGAGAAAGCATTTAGAAAGATTACACGGAAAGCCTGCACCACCTGTGGCTGGCTCCTGGCACAGAACAGTGACCCAGGTGGTTGGATGGCATGCATACGTGTCAGGAATGAGTTTCAGTTCAGCAGCAATGGCTTCCTCCCCACTCCAGACTGCCAAGCTGTTATCAATGCATTCTTGCCTTTATTTATCCATTCATCATTTCCCTTATTCAAGTATTTATTATACACTCTTAAGAAGACTTAAAAAATACTGGTTGCTTTAATGAATATTGCAGTTATCTTATAATCTAGGATAGTTTTCTTACAAAGTATAGAATAAAGGATACAAGATAAATGGTAGATTAACATTTATTGAATTTAAATCTGATAAGATATAGATGAATGTTTGGCCAACTAATCTTTGAAAAAGCAGGAAGGAATATCCAATGGAAAAAGGGCAGTCTCTTTAACAAATGGTGCTGGCAGAACTGGACAGCAACATGCAGAAGAATGAAACTAGACCACTGTCTTACACCATTCACAAAAATAAACTCAAAATGAATGAAGGACCTGAATGTGAGACAGGAAACGATCAAAACCCTAGAGGAGAAAGCAGGAAAAATCCTCTCTGACCTCAGCCGCAGCAATTTCTTACTTGACACATCTCCAAAGGCAAGGGAATTAAAAGCAAAAATGAACTATTGGGATCTCATCAAAATAAAAAAACTTCTGCACTACAAAGGAAACAATCAACACAACTAAAAGGCATCCGATGGAATGGGAAAAGATATTTGCAAATGACATATCAGATAAAGGGCTAGTATCCAAAATCTATAAAGAACTCACAAGACTCCACACCCAAAAAACAAATAATCCAGTGAATAAATGGGAAGAAGACATGAATAGACATTTTCTGAAGAAGACATCTAGATGGTCAACAGGCACATGAAAAGATGCTCAACGTTACTCCTCATCAGGGAAATACAAATCAAAACCACACTGAGATACCACCTCACACCGATCAGAGTGGCTAAAATGAACAAATCAGGAGACTATAGATGCTGGTGAGGATGTGGAGAAACGGGAACCGTCTTGTACTGTTGGTGGGAATGCAAACTGGTGCAGCCGCTCTGGAAAACAGTGTGGAGCTTCCTCAAAAAATTAAAAATAGATCTACCCTATGACCCAGCAATAGTCCTGCTAAGAATTTACCCAAGGGATACGGGAGTGCTGATGCATAGGGGCACTTGGACCCCAATGTTTATAGCAGCCCTTTCACCAATCGCCAAATGATGGAAAGAGCCTAAATGTCCATCAGCTGATGAATGTATAAAGAAGATGTGGTTTATATATACAATGGAATACTACTTGGCAATGAGAAAGAATGAAATATGGCCTTTTATAGTAACGTGGATGGAACTGGAGAGTGTTATGCTAAGTGAAATAAGTCAGGCAGAGAAAGACAGATACCATATGTTTTCACTCTTACGTGGATCCTGAGAAACTCAACAGAAGACAAGGGGGGAGGAGAAGGGAGAAAAAAAAAAGTTACAGCGAGGGAAGGAGGCAAACCATAAGAGATTCTTAAATACTGAGAATAAACGGAGGGTTGATGGGGGATGGGGAGGAGGGGAAAGTGGGTGATGGGCGTTGAGGAGGGCACCTGGTGAGATGAGCACTGGATGTTGTATGGAAACCAATTTGATAATAGATTTCCTATTAAAAAAAGATATAGATGAATATAACAAAATGGATTGAGGGGAAAAAAGAGAAAATTATAGAAGGATAAAATCATGTTTGGTTAAAATTATACTGAATACAAGCTACTCCACTGGCTATATTTTTGGTTGTGGGTGTAGATAAATAGATTATTCACCGTCCCTTTTCTTTTCCTGGACTTAATCTAAGAGAGAACCCCTTAGCCTTTTTCACAGGTAAAGTAATTATATATCATGTGGAGGACAGATGGAAACTAGGCTAAAAGTTGTCCATGGGTAGCATACAAGTTGAATAAAACTCTCTATGTCATTATTGGTCTTTTGTTATCGTCTATCCTCAAATACATTTTGATTTTATTGTTTAATCTCTCAGATGTATGCCCTCTGAATCAAAAGATTTAGGGCTAGAGGTAAGAAAAAACTGAGAGAAAGTGAGAGAGAGAGAGAATGTCAGAGAGAGTTTCCTAGACAATAGGTCATGATAGTAAAACTAAGAACAAGATTACAAGAAAATGGTAAATCTGTTACATTGGGTCATGACAGTGTGGGCCAGTTAGCTCTCCACACATTCTACTGATGACTTTGAAGATTTAATGTTATTATTTATTAAGGATGCAGAAACTGGCAACAGTATGAAGACAGATGCAATCCTGTTCCTTATCTTTTTCTTCTCCCCAGCATCAGGAAGGTGCCATGTTGTACTGAAAGAGGAAAGGCCCTTGGAACCATTATAGCCTTAGGTTTGACTCTGCACATCACTGTTTGCTAGCTCTATGTCTCCTGGACAAGTTACATGTTCAGTATCCTTATCTATAAAATAGGTATAATAAAGTTTGGCTAATATGATTGTGGTAAGCATTTAATGAGATAGTATTTATAAAGTACATAAGAGTGGGTAATGCACACTATTCAATAAACAGAAACTATTATTCTTATAATCATGACTGTGATTCTTTTTTCTAAGCCTTTTTCTAAGCCTGTTTAACTACTCAGTAGTTAAATTTGAATAATGATACGTAAGGTTGGAGTGAAAAATAAACACTATGCATTTTACGCATTCTAAGTGACAATGATATGCAATCCAGCTTCAAAGACGTAAAGATGGAGATGTACCACTTATCTAGATAAATTTAGTAAGTAGTGCACATTCAAAGAGCAATGGACATTCAGTTAAATTCTTACGGCACTAGAAAATCCCAAGTGAAGTTCCTGAGCGAGATTGTGGCATGTAAAAATGAAATAGGATCAATATCCTTCAGTTTGAAGTGAGGCTTTATAGAGAGAAAAAAAAAGCAGCAATTTTTCAAATACAAGAAACTGAGATGTTCATTTTAGGGCTGGTTGCAAAAACTATGATGAAAATTAAGCCATAGCATGCCACAAAATATTCACATTGTACATTTGCAAAGGTGCTTTATTTGTCTCATGAATGATGTTCTCTTAATACAGTTGTGCATAGAGTCCTGCATTCTATACTAGGAGACAGTGCTATACCTTCTTCCCCCTTTTGTTTGCCTATATTTTTTTAATTCCAGTAAAAGTAGAATACGGTGTTATATTAGTTTCAGGCTAGAATAAAGTGATTTAACAATTCTGTGCATTACTCAGTGCGCATCACAGTCAGTGTAGTCTTAATCCCGTACATCTGTTTCACCCATTATCCCATCTACCTCCCCTCTGGGAACCACCAATGTGCTATAATTAAGAGTCCGTTTTTTGGTTTGTCTCTTTTTTATTTTGTTTTCTTTCTTAAATTCCACATATGAGCAAAATCATTTAGTATTTGCCTTTCTCTGACTCACTTATTTCACTTAGCATTATACTCGCTAGATCCATTCATGTGTCACAAAGAGCAAGATTTCATTCTTTCTTATGGCCAAGTAATATTAATATATATATACATATATCTTCTATATCTATTTGTCCACCGATGGACACTTGGGTTGCTTTCATGTTTTGTTTACTGTAAATAATTCTGCAATAAACATAAGAGTGCATGTATCGTTTTGAATTTATGTTTTCATATTCTTTGGATAAATAACCAATAGCCGAGTTACTGGATTATATGATAACTCTATTTTTAATTTTTGAGAAACCTTCATACTGCCTTCCACAGTGGCTGCACCAGTTTGCATTCCCACCAGCAATGCAGGAGGCTACCTTTTCCTCCACATCCTCACCAACGCTTGTTCTTATTTTTTGTTTTACTCATTCTGACCGGTATAAGGTGATAGCTCATTGTGGTTTTGATTTGCATTTCCC
The DNA here is from genome assembly GCF_007474595.2 of Lynx canadensis. NCBI lineage: Eukaryota > Metazoa > Chordata > Mammalia > Carnivora > Felidae > Lynx > Lynx canadensis. Next base: position 22,338,768 of record NC_044317.1, read on the forward strand.
TGATGATGAGTGACATGGAGCATTTTTTCATGGGTTTGTTGGCCATTTGAATGTCTTCTTTGGAGAAATGTCTGTTCATGTTCTGTGCCCATTTTTAATTGCATTATTTGGTTTTTTGGTGTTGAGTTGTAGAAGTTCTTTTTTAAAAAAAAGTTTATTTATTTCGAGAGTTAGAAAGCATGAGTGGGGAAAAGACAGAGAGAGAAAGAGGGAGAGAGAGAATCCCAAGCAGGCTTTGCACTGTCAGCGTGAGCCCAACGTGGGGCTTGAACTCACAAACCATGAGATCGTGACCTAAGCTGAAATCAGGAGTCAAATGCTTAACCCACTGAGCCACCCTGGAACCCCTGTAAGCTCTTTAGTTTTAATATTAATTCATTATCGGATATATCCTTTACAAATACCTTCTCCCATTCGGTAGGCTGTCTTTTTGTTTTGTCAATTGTTTCCTTTGCTGTGCACATGCTATGACCTTTGTTGTTGTTGTTAACTTTGAGGAGGAGAGAGAGAGAGGACCAGCCAGGTGCCCAAGCTATGCCCTTTTTTAATGGTCGTCCTCTAGCCTGGAGTGCCATCCTCTCTTGTCTCTAGTCAGCTTCTTCAGGGATCTTACCCATCACCCTGTCATCTAATAACTAGTCTATGTTCTATAAACTGTTTTTATATATCATCCCATAGTTTCTTTTCAATGATGCTTACTATATTTCTTTCAGTTTAATTTTTATAAATCTATTTCCCCCATCAAATTGTGAGATTTTATGCAGGAGATAAAAGTATCTCCCTACTTAGCCTTTTATTTCTCCATTGCATGTATTACTTTCTAGTATTATATTTTATACTTGCTTGTATGCTATTAATTTCTCTGTGAGAAGATTTACTTTGTGATGATAAAGTCTTTTTCTTTACCAAATCCTCAGAATTTAGAAATTTGTTGGCACATAGTAGGCACTCAGTGCATATTTGTGGAATAAATAAATGAAGGGACTATATTTACAGAAATCATTATAGTGCTTGGTTGTGTTAGCTGCACAGAAAAGTTGTGTTGGACTTAACTATCAAAGTAAACAGGAATGCAATAATATTAGCAATATCTTGGGGCCATATAGTTTGCACTGATGGGTGATATTAATTATCAGAGCGATCATACAGAAACATCATTTAGAAAGGGTGAAAATGGTAAAGCAAGTTCATATTATAAAGAACAACCTGCTGTAAAGGCACAGAGGCAAGGAAGAGCACGGCGTGACTGGGGCCCTATAGGAAATGATGCAAGATATAGAGAGTTACTGAAAAACAGCGGGGAATTCAGACGTGAGGACGGGTGAGGACGTGAACGGGCTACCATGACATGTTAACAAGTCTGCACTTCAGGCTGTAAAAAAACATGAAGCCATGGCAGATTTTGATCAGTCAATTAGGGGGATTCATTTATGCTTTGAGCAGAGAGTTGGCTGTCTGTGATCTGTTCTCCTCCTCTCTGATAAGCAAAATCAGCCTCTGCACCCTGTGCGAGGAAAGCAGGCCACATGGATATGCTCGCTGTGCTGAGCAGACTGCCGAAAGCGTCTAGGGAATATGAGGCCACAAACGATAGAAAGCAGGGTCCTGAGTGGGGCCATAATGTTACTGTTCTCTGGGTGCTTGGCATTACCTGAACACCATCTGATAATGCTCCTTACTTCCAGCAAGGGAATTTAAAAAAAAATCCGTGAAACTCCTATGCCTGAGACAAACGCAACAAATAGAGTTCTCCTCTGTAATTCTAATACAGACTGGTGAAGGATTATTAGAATCTTTAGTTTCCAGAGGGTCTCAAAAAGTAGAGTATAATAAAATAAGATCTCCCAGGACAAATGAGTCTGAAATACCTTTCTATCACTGCATCATAATTGACTAAAAAGGATTACTATGAGTTTCTAATTCAATTCGGTTCCACATATTCTTGTGACAGGCTCTTATTTGTACATTATAGGTTCAGGAAGAGGAGTGATGGATTAGTTAGATAGTTTATACGTAGCTTCACAGCCATATATATATATATATATATAGCTTTGTATAAATGTATTTATATATTAGCATAAGACATAACATAAATTATATATATTAATTTTATATTATGTGGAGTTATAACTTATATTGATTAATTAGAATATTCTAGTGACAAGACTAGAGGTATAAAAATATTAACATGACAAACTTCAGAATTTATAGTTCAGAATTTATATGCAATTCATCATTAAAACAGTTCTGATGCTACCACAAACACTAGACAAAATATACATATCAGGGGCACCTGGGTGGCTCAGTCGATTAAGCCTATGACACTTGATTTTGGTTCTTGTCATGTTGTCACAGTTTGTGAGATGGAGCCCTGAGTTGGGCCCTGTGCTAGCAGCATGGAGCCTACTTGGGATTCTCAGTCTCCTCTCTCTCTCTGCTCCTCCCCCAGCTCTCTCTTTCTCTCTCTTTCTCTCTAAATAAATAAATAAGAATTTTAAAATAAAATAGAATACCTAAGGATTCTGAGGAAAACACAAAAGCAGGGAGATTGTGTGCTATATGTGGTGTGTGTGTGTGTACGTATAGTGGGGATGGTGACTGCAAGAGTAACTGGCATGAAAGTGACAAAGTCAAAGCAAACCATGCTTAGATGCACCATGACAAAATTGATGAAAACCAAAGAGAAGGAGAAAAAATCTTGAAATCATCGAGAGAAAACCAACACATTATATGTAAGAGAACAATGATTTGAATACTACAGATTTCTCATCACACTATGGAGGTCAGAAGAGAAAAAGACAGGATAGATTTTTTGTTTGTTTGTTAAAGAGTTTATTTTTATTTTTTAATGTTTATTTGTTTTTGAGAGGGAGAGGGAGAGACAGAGTGTGACCGGGAGAGGGACAGAGAGAGAGGGAGACACAGAATGCGAAGCAGGCTCCAGGCTCTCATCTGTCAGCACAGAGCATGATGCAAGGTTCGAACTCACTAGCGGTGAGATCATGACCAGAGCCAAAGTCAGACGCTTAACCAACTGAGTCACTCAGGCACCCCGAATAGTAATTTTTATTGAACTTTTTATTTTCAGATAATTTTATCACCCGCAGTTGCAAAATATAATACACAAGATCCCAAATGGCCTTTACCTGGTTTTGCTCAATGGTGACATACTGTGGAAGTAGAGCACAGCATCATCACCAGCATATTGACACTGATAGAGTCAAGATGCAGAATGATTTATCACTCAAGGGTTCTTCATGTTATCCTTTTCCTACCACCCCCACTTTCCGCCCACCTACACCTCTCCATTAAACTCCAACAACCGTTGCTCCTTATTTCCATAATTTTGCCTTTTAAAAAATTCCATATAAATGAAATCATAGAGTAGATAAAATCTGATATTGTTTTTTGTCACTCAGGATAATTCTGTGAGATCATCCAGATTTCTGTGTGTATTAAGAGCACATTCCTTTTTGCTGACTAGTGGTCTATAGTATGGATGAGCCAGAGTTTATTTAATCATTAACAATTGGAAAACATAAAATTGTTTCCAATTTGGGGCTATTATGAATAAAGCTGCTATAAACATTCATACATTGGCTTTTGTGTGACCACAGTTTTCTTTTCTCTGGGATAAATGCCCATTAGTGCAACTTGGGTCATATGGTTGTTGCATATCTGCTTTTCAAAAGAAACTTACAAATACTTACCAGATTGGGATTCTGTTTTACATTCCACCAGGAACACATGAGTCATCTACCTTCTCTGCACCTTCACCAGCGTTTTGGGTTGTCAATTTTTTAAGCCATTCTCAATGTGGTTTTGAGCTGCATTTCCCTAAAGGATGATGGTGCTCAGTATATTTTCCTTTGATTATTTACAATATATATATGCTCTTCAGCGAAATGTATTTTTATATATTTTGCCCATTTTCTCATTGGACTACTTATTGACTGTTCATTCTTACACATTAATATACTGTTCAAGTCTTATATATTTTAGATATTAGTCCTTTGCATATGTGATTGGCAAATATGTTCTCCAACTCTGTAGCCTGTTTTGAAAAGAAAAGCAAGTAGGTTTTGTTCCCTACTTTTTAAACTTATGTGCGAAAACTGAGATTCGGGAGGTAAGATGTCTTTTTAGTGCATGTGAAAAGCAAGTGTCTGAGATGTGGTTTGAATTAAGATCATTGTTTTTGTTTGTTTGTTTGTTTTCATCTCACAGCAGTCCCTTATACAGAAGTCCTTTTAATAAAGACAGGTAAAGAGAGGTGCCTGGGTGGATCAGTCAGTTGTGTCCAACTTCAGCCAAGGTCATGATCTCGCTGTACTGAGTTCCAGCCCTTTGTCCGGCTCTGTGCTGACAGCTCAGAGCCTGGAGCCTGCTTTAGATTCTGTGTCTCCCTCTCTCTCTCTGCCCCTCCCCCACTAGCGCTCTGTGTCTCTCTCTCTCTCTCAACAATAAACATTAAAAAAACTAAAAATGTGGGGCGCCTGGGTGGCGCAGTCGGTTAAGCGTCCGACTTCAGCCAGGTCACGATCTCGCGGTCCGTGGGTTCGAGCCCCGCGTCGGGCTCTGGGCTGATGGCTCAGAGCCTGGAGCCTGTTTCCGATTCTGTGTCCCCCTCTCTCTCTGCCCCTCGCCCGTTCATGCTCTGTCTCTCTCTGTCCCAAAAATAAATAAACGTTGAAAAAAAAAATTAAAAAAAAAAAACAACAAAAAAAAAACTAAAAATGTAAAAAAAATAAAGATGAATGTATATATATATGCATATATATACACACACACACACACACACACACACACACACACACACATATATGTATGCTTGGTCATGATGAAGAAAGTTATTTTTCTAAGTATTTTAATCAAACAGCAAGTTTTCTAAGCATTTTATGTCAAACAACAAGGTGTAGAACAGTGTACATTATATAATATTTTTGATAAATAAAAATATATGTGTATACACTGGAATATGATTCACTTTTTCTCCTAGAAAATATTTCCATGAAACTTTTTTTTAGAATTTTTCTGTATGTTTATTTATTTTTGAGAGAGAGAGAGACAGACAGCGTGAGTGGGGGAGGGGCAGAGAGAGAGGGAGACACAGCATCCGAAGCAGGCTCCAGGCTCTGAGCTGTCAGCACAGAACCTGACATGGGACTCGAACCCACGAGCTCTGAGATCATGACCTGAGCTGAAGTTGGACATTTAACTAACTGAGCCAACCAGGCTCAGTGAAAGACTCCATGGAACTTTTTAATGTTTGCTCAGGTGACAGTAAGAATTTCTCTTCCATTCTTTTTTTTTCCCCTATGTTCTTTGGATTTTTCCCAAACTGTATTCATAAATTAATAGTACTTTTTTTTTAACATACTAAAAACATAAATAAAAAGTAAACCATTGCATATGTAATGAACAGTAAAGAGAATTTATATTTCTTAAGTATCAGAATTTTATACTTATACTGAAGGATAAGTTTCCTTAAAATGTGAGTTTCTGTTGGGTGAACCTTTCAATAACTGTTAGGACAGAGAGGGTAGTGATCCATGGGAACTGTTGTGTCTAATGAAAATTAGACACTCAATTTATTGAGAAACAGGTTCAGAATGATCCGTAAGTTGTCCCATTTCACACATGTATTAAATCACACCACTAGAATCTATGCCCAGATATGAATGATTCCAAAGCTTCTGTTCTTTCCTATTTCCTATTTCTGTTCCCTGCCATGAACCTTTAACCCAGGGAGGTCTTCTTCCTTTCAGGCAAACTCACCAAGTGGCTCAATTCCCCAGTTGTCTACAACTATCCAGCAGATACCACTTATAAAAATGTCCCTAGCCCATAAAAGGGACCTAGGTTCATCTTTCGCTTCAGTTTTTTTTTTTTTTAATTTTTTTTTTTCAACGTTTATTTACTTTTGGGACAGAGAGAGACAGAGCATGAACGGGGGAGGGGCAGAGAGAGAGGGAGACACAGAATCGGAAACAGGCTCCAGGCTCTGAGCCATCAGCCCAGAGCCCGACGCGGGGCTCGAACTCGCGGACCGCGAGATCGTGACCTGGCTGAAGTCGGACGCTTAACCGACTGCGCCACCCAGGCGCCCCACTTCAGTTTTTTTTAAAACTGAAAGTGTATCTTGTAAATGTATAATTTTGCAAACTTAATATTATCTGAAGTCATCTTATTCTGATGCAATTTCCCATATCCCTTCTGTAGTAATGCAGATACTGGATTAATATATTCTCTTGAATTTAGATGGAAAAATGCAAAACTTCTGCATGCAGTTCTACCTGGGAAAACTGTCCTGTTGCTAATAGACAACACCTCTCACTCTATTCATTTTCAAACATTTCTCAGAATAGAGGATAAAATGCTGATCCCCTCTGTTTTACTGTGGTTTCCACACTTGATAGTTTTATTGTAGACTATGTGGGAGAAGTTTCACAACTGTTTGTATTTGACATTTGTAACTGTGAAGTTGATAATATCAGTTTTCTTATTATATGAAAGAGTCCCTTCAAAAGGATTAAATGACTTTTCTGAGACTTGTGGGTGGTGGGACTTTAAATCTGTCCCACCTCTATTAGTTGCATTTAATTTCTCCCAAATATGTCACTCAGACTTTATCGTTAATTCAAGATTAAAATTTGATAATAAAACAGTGCAATTGCTGGAATACTTATTACATATGTGAATTATTTATTTAGACTTCATGCTGTGAGCTTTATCTTTGCTTCAGCTAACAGTTTACTTTATCATATGACCCATGTGGGAAGTCAGAGGTTCAGATTCAGCAGAGGTCTGCCACTTACCTGTATTGTAAACTCAACCTCTAATACTTTTTAAACCAAACTCGTTCTTTTGAAAAACAAAGTAAATTGTATTCATTTATTTAAATTTTTAAAAATGTTCATTTACTTTTGAAAGAGATAGCACAAGCAGGGGAGGGAGCAGAGAGCAGGAGGAGTGGGGGGGCGTAGGACAGAGAATACAAAGCAGGCTCTGTGCTGCCAGTAGAGAGTCTTATATGGGGTTTAAACTCACAAACAGTAAGATCATGACCTGAGCCAAAGTCAAATGCTTAATTGACTGAACCACCCAGGCACCCCCAAAGTACATTTTAAATTTAAAATGTTTACCATTCACATTAAATCCCTCTGTCTCTGTCACTGTCTCTGTCTCTCTCTCTTTTTAATGTTTATTTTTGAGAGAGACAGATGAGCACGAGCAGGGGAGGGGCAGAGAAAGAAGGAGACACAGAATCTGAAGCAGGCTCCAGGCTCTGAGCTATCAGCACAGAACCCCGACATGGGGCTCAAACCCACCATCCAAGAGATCATGACCTGAGCCAAAGTTGGTCACTTAACCGACCGAGCCACCCAGGTGCCCCACATTCAATCTCTTTGATGTAGCTGCATCACAAATAATAAGAAATGGATTTCAGTTTATTATCTGATTCCAGTTTATTTTCTCTCTACCTTTCCAGAATTTCTCTCTACCTTTTCCAGCCCCATACAATGTTAGGGTGAGAATGATAGGTAATTATTGCCTTAACTCAACTGCTCATATGCTAATGGATTATCGACAGTTACTGATACCATTATAATAGACCACTGGGAAAAAATGATTCAGAAGTCTCATATTAGATTGGCTGAGAAGAGATATGCAATTACCTCCGAGGATGAGATATATCACTGTCACTCTGGCTTCTTACAGTGTGAACGCAGAGAATGACACACATCAAAGAAAAATAAGAAATAGAACTAATGCTCAAAATGTCTCTACCATGTCTCAGTGCTGAGGGAACCAAACTGGAAGATCTCTTTATAAAATATTATCACCTGTGTTTCTATTTCTTTTTTTAAAATATGTTTATTTATTTTGAGAGAGAGAGAGAGAACATGAGTGGGGGAGGTGCAGAGAGAGAGGGAGAGATCCCACAAACTGTGAGATCACGATGTGAGCCAAGATCCAGAATGACTGAGTCACCCAGGCCCCTCTGTTTCCATTTCTATATGAAAATGGCACTTCACATACTTGTGGGAACCGATGTCTTAAATATGGCTCGCCCTGTGAACTCCAGGACACAAAACTGAATTCATGAATATATGGAATTAGAGTGAAATTTAAAGTTATTCTCCTTCAATTTTGTCATTTGATTAAAGATCGTTCTCTGCAGTCCTATTCTTTAAACATTCTGAATTTATGGGAGTGCATGGTGGTTCCAGGAACTCAATCCTAAATTCATTGTTTTCTAAGTAGTTGGCAGAACTCCCTTGTCAGTTCCCCTGTGTATATTTTGCATTGTTGTTGGTTTTTCATTTTTGTCTTTTGTGACTAGATTCTCTTCAAATATTAAGTCCCTATTAACTCCTCCCTGAGGAAGAGGATTACAAATGGAAAGGCATCTAATTAGATTGCACAATACTTATTAGGACATATTTGCTAATGGATCAGTACATAGATACTGCCTCCTTACATCTGTCTCTTCTGGCAATGGAATGTTCTAGAATCTTTTTTTTTTTTTTAATATCATTAGAGGAACTCTGGTGCAGGTTTTATACTTAAGGGGTTTTGTCAAAGATTTGTTAATTATGCATATTAATGGGAATAGTTCTTCCAAGAATGACATTGAATTGGCAATTGTTTAAAAGTCCCAGTACAAAAATGGAAGCAGGAACTTGTTCCACAAACAAATGACTCCAACAAACTTTTGGTTATCTTCACCGATCGTATGAGTCAGAAATTAGGCAAGGATGCAGAGAGGTTAACTTTTCTCTGCTTCAAAGTGGCCTCACGTGACCGGGAGTGACTCAACCCTGAGGGTGCTAGAACAACAGGAACTGTGGGTCCATCTCCTCCCTAGCAGCATCTTCACTCATGTATCTGGTGCCTGAGTTGTGATGGCTGAAGGATGGACTTAGGTGGTACTCACCTGTATGTTATTTCTGGCATGGTGGTGTCAGAGTGGTTGGACTTCCTACTTGTCAGCTTGTTAAATCTCCAGGAGAAAGTGTTACAGTAAACAAAGTAAAACCTGTATGACTTTTTATAAGCCAGGTTTGGAATTCATCTAGATGTATTTATGGGCTAAGGCAGTGATCGGTTCACCCAGATTCAAAGACGTGGGACATACACACCATCCCTCAACTGAAGAACATGTAAGGACTTGTTTAGGTTTTTTGAAACCTTGATAGACATGTAGATCTTATTTGCAAATGAAGAAATTTAAAAGGTTGTGTGCTGGTGTGTATCTAAATATAGATCCATTTGTTTACTCATTCCAATACCAGCAATGCAAAATAAAACCATGTATGATTATAATGAAAATTATTAGAAGGATAAATGCCCGAGAGCTAAAATATGGTTACTTGTTGAGATAAGGGGTTGAAACAACTTTTAAAAACACATTATATAATAAAAAATGAAATACCATATTTTATCTATTCAATTCTTTCAAGATTGTATGAATGTTCATTCATAATGAATGTTTGAGTATGGCCATTCACGTTAACTGATGAGTACTGGTGGGAGTACTTATTAGTGCTACTTCTTTAAAAAGTCAGTTGGCAAGATAACAAGTATCTTAAAGCAGCCCTACATTTTGTCTCAATAACGATTTTTAATATAGAAATCTTTTAAGTACATAAAAGTATATTTTGGTGCATTATTTCCATTAAAAAATAATAACAAACATTTCAGTCTCAGGAAAGTGGTAAAATAAATAATTATGGTTATTAGTAGATAACACAGTTAATTAAATATGATAATTATGAAGTATTTTCTTAATTGCATGGACAGATTTCCATGATGTTCATTAGGTGAAAAAGATACAAATATCCTTGGGTGTGTGTATCATACACACAATGGCATATGAATGATTGGATCTATGAATAGATATATTTAGCTAGAGTAATGCAGATAATAGATCTAAGATAGATAGATAGAGATTTTGTTATATATATTTATGGCATATAATTATGATGGTTACTGTTGATAAGAATAATTTAACAATAATTATATGCCACCTCCCTATGGGGAGTTGAAGTGGAATATATCTAAGTTTTTGTTTATTTTTTTTTAAATCTCTGTGAACCATAGTTTCTGTACTATAATGTCAGTAAAGGATATTATATCCATGGTAATAATTCTGGATGTAATAGAGGGTGGCATTTTCCAAGTATGATCTGGTACCTAAGTATTTTAACAACAACAAAGCTTTAACTTCATTATATCTTAGAAGTAAGAGCATCTCCCTTTTAACAACGAACGTCCTCTAATATATTCAGCAGATTTTGTGCAGACATATTATTATTAGGCTGTGAGTTACTGGAGCAAGTAACTCATATTTGCAACCCCAGGATCTAGCAAAAAAACAAAAAACAAAAAACAAAACAAACAAACAAAAAAAACTTATCCCTAGAGTAGGCCTTAATAAAAGCTAGATAAATAATCAGTGTTATGATTTATTGTATAACTCTTTGGCCAACGGACAAGTCTGTAGGTCATTTTGGATCTTCTCTTGGGATACACATCATCCCAAGCTAGTCTGGTGTGCTATTTAACTATGAATGCATCTACATTATAAAACTTTCTTTAAACCATGAGCATGCTTTGAGCTTCTATTCAACACTAGAAAATTACTTCCACTACAGCATTAGTCATTTTAAATATCACTCAGTGATTGACTTCCTGACTTTTCCTTTTTATAGATCTTCATTTACAGATGTGCAGTTAATAAGAAAATAATGAAAAAATATGACAGTGCCCCCTGCATTAGTCATCAATTTATCTAATAATGACTAAGATAACCTATGATAATTTCCAGATTCCATTTGTGTCATAGTGAAATGACCTATATCTTAATGAAACTTTTATCTTCACATTGTTTTTCTCCAGTCATTTGCTCAAGAATTCATGAGCAAGTTTCATTTCTTTGAATTGTTATACACTTCTTGGAAACAAGAATATTCCAAAACAAGTTTTTTCAAGAATGTTTAATGTCTATTCTGGAGAATAAATATAGAAGGGAGTTATTAGGCAATATGTGTGAGTTTGCTGGGAGAAAGGTAGAATAGAAGAAGCATAGAAAGAAATATCACTCCTATGAATAAGTAGGCCTAAAGAACATATGGTCGTACTAGATTGAATGTTAGGTCTGTTGACTATCTGATGGGAAAATGGACTAAGGTAAATCAAAGAGTAACCAGGGACGGATATATAAGTTTTGTATATTTCGGCCTTCCTTGATAAATGTACTTAACAAAAATGAAGTATAGTTGACACACAGTGTTATAGTTTCAGGTTCACAACATAGTGAATCAACAAGAGTATATGTTAATGCTATGTTTACCATAAGCATGGTTACCGTCCATTACCAAACAATGAGTGCGATTACCATATTATTCACTATATTCCTTATGCTATACCTTTCATTCTCGTGACTTACTCATTCCATAACTAGAAGCCTGTTCCTCATACTCCCCTTCAGTCCTTTTGCCCGTCTCCCCATTACTCTCTCCTCTGGCACCTACCAGTTTGTTCTCTTTATCTATGGGTCTGTTTCTGCTTTGTTTGTTCATTTTTGTTTGCTTGTTCATTTTTGTTTGCTTGGGTGGTTGTATTTGTTGTTGTTGTTGTTTTCTTTTTATATTTTACGCATAAATAAAATCATATGATATTTGTCTTTATCTGACTTATTTCACTTAGCATAATACCCTCTAGATCCTTCCATGTTGTCACAAATGGCAAGATCTAATTTTTTTTTATAGCTGGCAATATTACATTATGTGTGTGTGTGTGTGTGTGTGTGTGTGACCTATCTGTCTATCTGTCTATCTATCTATCTATCTATCTATCTATCTATCCATCTATCTATCTTACATCTTCTTTATCCATTCCTATTGATAGTCACTTGAGTTGCTTCCCTATCTTGGCTATTGTAAATAATGCTGCAGTAAACATAGAGGTGCAGATACAATTTCAAATTAGTGTTTGAATTTTCTTTGGGCAAATTCCCAGTAATCGAATACAAGATCACATGATAATTCTATTTTTAATTTTTTAAGGAATCTCCATACTGTTTTCCATAGTGGCTGCACTAATTTATATTCTCTCCAACAGTGCATGGTGGTTCCCTTTTCTCCACATCCTCATCGGCACTTGTTATTTCTTATCCTTTTTATTCTAACTATTCTGACAAGTACAAAACCTTTCTGACATGATATCTCATGGTGGTTTTGATTTGTATTTCCCTGATGATGAGTGATGTTGAGCATCTTCCCATGTGTCTATTGGCCATCTGTATGTCTTCTTTGGAAAAATATCAATTCAGGTCCTCTGCTCTTTTTAAAAACAATTTGATTTTCATTTAATTTTATTTTTTTACTTTGAATTCAATTTAATTCTCTCTCTCTTTTTTTTTTTTTTTTGGTGTTGAGGAAGCATATCTAGAAAAATGTTGCTAAGGCTGTTAAATGTACTTTTAACTCCATCTGACTCTGTTATCCTGCTTTAAAATCTCAATGCCTTCTCATTACACTTAAATTAAAATTCAGACTCTTTACTATGGCCTGAAGAGTCCAGCCCTTATATGCTCTACCATCTTCTCTTGCCTTTCACCACACATTTTATCATCCCCTGTGATTCCACCTCACCAGCCCTCTGTCTCTTCCCCAGATGTTCCAGAATGCTTTTCCCTCTCCATTGAATGGCAGGCATTTCTGTCTGGGAAACTTCCCATCCCATTATCTGAATAGTTCCTAAGCATCCTTTACATTTCAGATACATTTTCTTTTTCTTTTTTATTTATTTTGAGAGAGAGTGCAAGCACGGGGGAGGCACAGAGAGAGAGGAAGAAAGAGAATCCCAAGCAGGCTCTGTGATGTCAACACAGAGCGAGATGCAAAGTTTGATCTCACACACGATGAGATCATGCCCTGAGCCAAAATCAAGTGTCAGATATTTAACTGACTGAGCCACCCCAGCACCCCTCAGATACATTTTCAATTCCTAAAGAGAGCCTTCCTTGGCACTTTACAGGTCAGACTCCACCTCTGATATATTCTGAAAGGAATGCCTACATATACTTCATGAATTATCAAAATTTCAATTAGATATTATCATAGGTGCCATTCCCTAGAAGGAAAGTCTGAGGCAGGTATGTTGTTTTGCTCAAGTACATATCTAGGATACAAAAAGAGTGAGGAGGTTAGGATATAAAAGGAGAATGAAGGAAAAGAAATAACAAAATATAGAGCCAGCTATAGACAAATATAAATGTCTTCTGAAGGTCTGGAGTACAAATTCTACCACAGAGTTAATTCTACCTTATCGCAAGAGGCAGCCTTTTTGTAGCACCACTTCAATCAGCCTTAGTTGTTAACCAAGGTATGCCAGAGAGGTATTATACTAGAATCCTGAGCTAATTGGCTCGAGTATGGCCACTAGCGATGCTGTGAGAGGGCACCTCTATGTAGCTGTCAACAAACAATCAAAGCATAAAGAGGGAGGAGGAATGATTACCAGCTGGTAAAGATGATCTAAGTGGGGTGCCAACAGCATTCATTATATGTATATCTATTCTTTTTGGCCGTGAATGCCTTTCTAAATCTATAGACTGTGAGCTCCGTGAAAGCAAAGATAGTATCTGCTTTTCTTTATCATTGCATTCCATTGGGCACCTATTACTATAATAGGCACTTAGGAATTAGTTATTTAAAGAAGGATTGGATCAGTTGTTTTGATATGGGACATATATGGAATTACACGAAATGTAAAGTATTAAATTTTATAAATCCTTAGCATGTGAAGATGACTTATCTAGAGAGAAATCATTGCCTAAGAATCCAGTAGCATGCAAATAATGTGTCTTCACCCAGATAGATATGCTTAACTCACAGAACTTAACTCACTTATAATTGAAAGGGACGTCAGAGATACTGAGTCTAGCTCCCCAGCAGAATTTTGATATTTCTTTACTATGTCTGTTATAGACAAAAATGTCCCTGCCTTAACCCTTCTGAATAGAATAGCCATTAGAAGTGATGGGGTAGCCATGAGAGATATAATATTTCATTATAAGTCGAAATAGCTAAAATCCAAACTCTCAAAGTTTGGAAATTCTTTATTTTACTGCATTTGTAATCTAGACAGCAAATAGCAAATAACCCTTAATATTGAGTTTTAGCTTAGAGCAAAATTCTATAAATTTTATTTTACATTAATATAATCAGCTGATTTAACCAATGCTTTATCAGCCTGTACACATCAGAAAAGAAGATGTACAACTTAGTTGAAGATAATTTAGCCAAACAGCTAAAAATCTTTGGGTAAATGTATTTTCCCCCAGAAAGAGATGCAAACTCGTAGCATTTGGAATGAAAATATAGTACATATGTCTCTTACTCCTCTCCTGCACAAATGGGAGACATTGCTAATATGTCATGGCATCTCCCTGCTTTGCCCAGATAATAACAGAATCTTCTCTGGAATAGCGTGCCATTCAGCCACTACCGATGAATCACCAGTGGCAATTGTGGTGGACCGAAATGTTTTCTCTGCTGTTGGGGAAGAGCACAGAATTCTACATAGCCTTGTTTTTACCTAAGAGGATTGTTTATAGTCTTCCTTCCTGGGCTGCAGGTTCCTCAAATGCCAAATGATATAGTTAGTAGGGATGTTCTCTCTGACACCTTTTATAAGCGCTCAAAAAAGCATCAATATTAGGGGCGCCTGGGTGGCGCAGTCGGTTAAGCGTCCGACTTCAGCCAGGTCATGATCTCACGGTCCGTGAGTTCGAGCCCCGCGTCAGGCTCTGGGCTGACGGCTCAGAGCCTGGAGCCTGTTTCCGATTCTGTGTCTCCCTCTCTCTCTGCCCCTCCCCCGTTCATGCTCTGTCTCTCTCTGTCCCAAAAATAAATAAACGTTGAAAAAAAATTAAAAAAAAAAGCATCAATATCATTGCCACCAAACTGATAATAAAATAATAATGAAATAGAATTATATGTATTTTTTGCCATTTTGTTTTTGTGTGGTTTTTTCATACATCTTATTTCTTTTTATCTGTTTTTATATTTTTAAACACAAGTTAGTTAACATATAGTGTAATAATGGTTTCAGGAGTAGAATTTAGTGATTCATCACTCACATATAACACCCAGTGCTCATCCCAACAAGTGTCCTCCTTAATGCCCATCACCCATTTAGCCATCCCTCCACCCAGCTCCCCTCCAGCAACCCTCAGTTTGGTGTCTGTATATAAGAGTCTCTTACAGTTTGCCTCCTTCTCTGTTTTTATCTTATTTTTGATTCCCTTTCCTTATGTTCATCTGTTGTGCTTCTTAAATTCCACATAAGAGTGAAATCATATATTTGTCTTTCTCTGATTGACTTATTTCACCTAGCATAATACATTCTGGTTCCATCCATGTTGTTGCAAGTGGAAAGATGTCATTGTTTTTGATCGCCAAGTAGTATTCCATTGTATATATATTCCACATCTTCTTTATCCATTCATCAGTCAGTGGACACTTGGGCTTTCCATAGTTGGATGTTTTTAATAGTGCTGCTACAAATATTGGGGTGCAAATGAGTCAGCGTTTTTGTATCCTTTGGATAACTACCTAGTAGTGCAATTGCTGGTACGGTAGCTCTATTTTCGATCTTTTGAGGGACCTCCATATAGTTCTTCAGAGTGGCTGCACCAGTTTGCATTCCTACATATAGTGCAAAAGTGTTCCCCTATGAAATAGAATTTTAAAGCAAACAAACAAAACAAAGCCCCAAATTTTCACTCTACTAACTTTATCAAGCAATTCAGAAAAGGGTCACACATACCTCACTCCCTTGGTCTGTGCAGACTCATTTATTTGTTTCCATCAAAATGTCTTCTCTGATGTGTTTTTTCACTCAGTGAACACTCTATCCTTTTATTTTCAAATCATTAAATGTATGCTTATCTGTAAATCACAAAATAAGGTAGTGCTTAGGCAAAATAAGTAGTCTGGAGAGAAACAAGCACACAAAGGACAAATAAATGCAATGATTGGATACTCAGAGCTAGACTTTTTATTGGGAATACTGCACAGAAAATAAGACCACAAAAGTCAATAATGGTTCATTTTCTCCCTGGTATTTCTAAATTGCTAAGTAACTTAAATAAGATTGGAGCAAAAAAGGGCAAATTAATATTCACCTTTTTTTTTTTCTGAATGTGACAGAAGATAATTGGCACAGTGTTTTATGTGATTGTTTTGAGGTATCTCTGTAACCTCATTTAAGTGGAATATCGTGTCCATTTTTAATCCTTTGGATTGTGGTTCTTCCAACATATTAAAAGATTAAAAAGATTCAGAACTCAGTTCATTAGAGTGTTTCACTTTTTGGTATTATCAGATTAGCTTATTGCAATAAAAATGAGTTTATTTATACAACATCATTGTTTCATATATTTCCCCTAATGCAAGAGAATTTATGATCCCCAAAGCCTTTCCCTCCTAGATGCAAGGATGCCTTTGCCTACAATGTTTTTAAGAATGGATAGTATTGCCATTGGAACATTCTTTTCTTTCCAATTTTCCTCAATATCTGGGACCTTCACCCTACCCACGTTATATCCAAGATATAAATCAGTTTTTCAAGTTCCCCAAAATGTACCTATCTCTTATCTATTTTCCCGATCCAGTAGCCAAAACTTTTCAAGGGAATTTTAGCAAACTGGGGAGCGAACAATGTTTCCATTACATGTTATGCAACTGGAATGTCTTGGTATCCACTGTTTCCAAAAAGCTTAATTCCTCCTTTACACAAGGTGTTTTAAAGTCAATTATATTTTCCAATGTTTTCAAATAGAGTCAATAGATATTTTTAGGCAAGTAAGACTCTTCCATTTACATTTTATTAAATGAGGAAACAGTCAAGCAAATCATCAGAATCATAATGGTGTTAAATGTTAGAACCAGAATATGAAATCTGGTCCTCTAAAACCAAGCATGATACTCTTTTGCTTCAACTGTAAGCTTTTACTTGAAAATATTTTTTAAAGTTGAAGAGATTATTATAGCCATCATGAAGAAATGAGAATGACATTTTTGTGTTCTGTTAAACTTTCAAAAACAGCTAGCACTGATTCTTCTTAACAAAATGGCCAAAAGTGGTCAACAGAATATGGCATGTTCATCATCAACATCTGTTTTATTTCTCCCTTTATTTACATTTTAAATGTTGAAAGCAAACTGTCCAGGGGCACCTGGGTGGCTCAGTTGGTTAAGCGACCAACTTCGGCTCAGGTCATGATCTCACGGTTCGTGAGTTGGAGCCCTGCATCGGGCTCTGTGCTGACAGGTCAGAGCCTAGCGCCTGCTTCAGATTCTGTGTCTTCCCCTCTCTCTACCCCTCCCCTGCTCACGTTCTGTGTCTCTCTGTCTCTCAATAATAAATAAACATTAAAAAAAAGAGAGAAAGCGAACTATCCATTTTCTGTTGGAGGCTTTCTATGAGATTTGCACTGTTGTCATTTTAAAATTCCAATTATATTTTAACCATCTTTGTGATTAAATATGTTCTCCTATACTCCAAGAAAGTTGGAAAGATAGAAAAAAAAAAAAAAGATTTGGGGCTAGACCAGACTTCTGATTTATTTTGTTTTAGTCATTCAGTGTAGACTCTTTAATTTACTTGATCTTGGTGATATTTTAAATTACCTGTAAATTTTAGTATATGTTCTGTAAAAGGGAAATAATACCTTCTTTGAGTGGTTGACATTAAAATTAATTGAAAAATGTATCTATAGAGCCGAGAATGTTACACAGAATGTATTGTAAAGTCAACAAATATTATCTCCCCTCCTCTTTTATAAAATACATTCATTTCAGTAAAACACCAAACGTTAATGTTTTCTTAGAAATTCTTTCCAACATTTCAAGCTTTCTAATTCTCCGTATGTATCAACCTTATGATACATGTTTTTAAAAATTAGCCCATTCACTCGTGTGCTTATTTATATTCACTTATTCATTTAATAAACAAATAGAAACTATTACTATCTGTGACTGGAGGGTAAAATTTTTGAATAAGTTAGTGTATTAGTTCACCAGAGCTACCATGACAAAGTACCACACATTGGGTACAACAGAAATTTAGTGTCTCACAGTTTGAAGATGGAAGTTTGAAATCAAAGTGTTGGTAGGGTTGATTCCTTTGGTGGGCTGTGAAGAAAGTTTCTGTTCCAGGACTTCTCTTTGGTTTGTCTTTATGGTCATATGACATTCTCCTTGTATCTACGTCTATCTCCAAATTACCCCATTTTATAAGGAAGCCAGTCATATTAGATTAGGGCTCATCCTAATAGTCTCATTTCAACTTAATTACCTCTATAAAGACTCTGTCTGTGTTAAGGTCACAATATGAGTTCCTGGGGGTTAAGATGTCAACATAATACCTTTTGGAGGGCACAATTCACCCCTGATGGAATTAGGAATTTATACTCTATTGAGATATCTAAAAATATATCTTCATAAATACTCAAATGTTATCTAGCATAGACTGTATTCAAGAGTCATACTCTATAAGGGCAGACAGAAGAGGGTGAATACTTAACAATATATTGTTTTCCATCATTAAAATAAATCCAGAGGTTCTTTTTAAGGGCTAGATAAGGGGAATCTCTTCTGTTTTCTAGTGTGCCTTCTGAAATCCTCCATATAGTGGCTGTCTAGATGACACTTATGGGTCCTGGTTGATTCTTCCAACATTTATGATGGAAAATCAAAGTAGAAAGAAACTAGAACCCTTTTACCTTAAAAAATACATGCAACATTTGAGGTGTCTGAGTGGCTCCGTTGGTTAAGCGTCCAACTTTGGCTCAGGTCATGATCTCACGGTTTCTGGCTTTGAGCCCCACATCAGCTCTATGCTGACAGCTCTGAGACTGGAACCTGCTTCAGATTCTTTGTCTCCCTCTCTCTCTCTACCCCTCCCCACTCATGCTCTATCTCCCTCTCTCTCTCCCAATAATAAATAAACATTAAAAATTAAAAAAAATACATAACATTTTTTTTGAAATAACAGAATTGCCAGTGTTTTTTTAATGATTATTTTTCCTTTAGGCTCCATTCTTATTTTAAAAGGATAAGATGTCTGTTCTCTTTTTTTTAAGCATTAAAATCAAACAAACAAGGATCTCTAGGAGAGCACAGATTTAATTACAGAAGAATGTAAACCAAGTGGACTCTGACAATTAAGTTACTATGAAGTAACTTAAACTCCCTATAGCAGGTACAAGTCATATCTTTGGTGGAGCAAGTTAATCTACATAGAATCTTTTTAAAAATTTATTTATTTATTTTTTTACAATTTTATTTAAATCCATCTAGTTAATATGTAGTATAATAATGGTTTCAGGAGTAGAATCTATGGGTTCATCACTTACATATAACACCCAGTGCTCATCACAAGTGCCCTCATTAATGTCCATCACCCCTTTAGCCCATCCCCTCACCCAGCTCCCCTCTAGTAACCCTCCTCAGTTTGTCTCTGTATTCAAGAGTCTCTTATGCATTGCTTCTCTCTCTGTTTTTATCTTATTTTTTTCTTCCCTTTCCATATGTTCATCTGTTTTGTTTCTTAAATTCCACATATGAGGAAAATCACATGACATTTAGAAAAGTAATTGTATAGACTAATCTTAATTAATTCTTAGAAAACTGCACCTGGTATTTTAATGATAGGAACGATGTTACTTTTTTTTTTCTATTCTGAAGGACACCTATAGTGAAACAAAAGTATAACACAATTTAACTTACGATACAAAATTGATATTTCAAATCTAGAAGTATATATATATATTTTTTTCCCTTCAACGTTTTTATTTATTTTTGGGACAGAGAGAGACAGAGCATGAACGGGGGAGGGGCAGAGAGAGAGGGAGACACAGAATCGGAAACAGGCTCCAGGCTCCGAGCCATCAGCCCAGAGCCCGACGTGGGGCTCGAACTCCCGGACCGCGAGATCGCGACCTGGCTGAAGCCGGCCGCCCAACCGACTGCGCCACCCAGGCGCCCCAAGAAGTATATTTTTATAAATTAGCAACATAATGTAGGACATGACCCTGCAGAATTTTTTGCAGGATTTGGTTTTTTTCATTTCCTTTTGTTTGTTTGTTTAATGACACTAGTAAATATGCTGTGCTCCTTTCATGGAGTGTATAACAGGGATATATCTTCACCACTCTCCTGCTTCAAGACGCTCATTATGAATTATGTATAATGCAAAGATGCTCCCCCTAACACTTTGTCAAGTGTCATGTATGTCACCATGGCTTAAGATATCCTGAAGTCAGAGAAGTTCCTAGGTACTCAACATCCTTTATATTTTCCTTCTTTCAGGTCCTTTTCCTCATAGGTTTCAAGAGATAGATCCAATTTTTGGATATACTCTAAAATTTAGCTCTACACATCTACATGTGTCTTTTTAACCCCATTCTCCCCTAACTGGTATTCATTTTTATCTCCAAATTAAAAGACATTCCTTCCTTCCCATCCTGCACTCTGGATATATATTCTGTCAAGTATATTAAGAAAGCCTTTCCTTTTTTCTAAAAAAAAGCATATATATAAAATATAAATATATAATAGGTATATAAAAGTATATAAATTATATACGTATTATATGTATTATATAGTAAGTGCATATATATATGTATATATATATATATATATATAGAGAGAGAGAGAGAGAGAGAGAGAGAGAGAGAGAGAGATACAAATTTTTCAACCTGATACAACTCATATCCACTTTAAAAGTTGTCTTCCTTATTCTTTTGGGTAGAGAGAAGTCTATCATTTAAAAGTATAATACTAGTATTTAATATAGAGCTATTAAATAACTGGAAATATACAGATTCAAAAGCCCAGCAATGCCATTTCTAAAAATATCATGAATATGTTTACATAAACATATATATCAGAATGTTCACAGTAGCACTATTTATAGTTATCAAATTGGAAACTTATATACCTATCAACAGTAGAATAAACACATAAATCATATTTTAGGCACACAGTGGATACTCTAGAGCAATGAGGATGAACAAAAGACAGTTCCATATTTATAGATTGGTACTAAAGGTTCTGCTTGTATTAGCCCTGGAGGAAAGGAAAAGGAAAAAGCACAGTTGGAGAGAAGGAAACTCAAGCTTTGAGCCAGTCTCAACAAATTCTTTGACCAACACTGCAAAGAGTTTTAAAGAAAGAATGGTCCATCAGAGATCTCTGAAATTAGGTCTAGAGTGCTAACCTTATGTACCCCTACAAGGATCAGTCATTGGATATTGGCCACCTTGGAGAGTTGCCAAGTCCTTAGGTGAGATTCCTTTCTGCAGTTAAATCAATTGTAAAAGGGAGCTGATGGCTGAAGGCTGTCTGCTGGCATCATTCCCAGCAGTTGGAGCAATAAGTTTTTTGCTCTTAGGGGGTTTTCTAGATGAGGGTGGTATCACTGTATCCATTATACTCATGCAACAAAATGGATAAATTTTACAAATATAATTCTAAATAAAAGACCTTGGGTGCAAATGAGCAATACTATATAATTCTACTATATGAAATACATAAATAGGTAAATTGTATAGTGTTAGAACTGAGAATAGTGGTAATGCTGAAGTTTAATAAACAGAAAGGATTATTTATAATGTTCTCTTTCTTGGTGGGTGCTAGGCACATGGGTGTATCCAGTCAGTCTCCAAGCACCATTTGAGCTATATACTTAGAATTAGTGAATCTTTCCATTATGTATCTACCAAGGTGAGGTTGGAGATACTTTCTATAGGGAGGCAGGGGAGGAGGAGAGTCTTCCTGTTTAAAAAAAAATCCATTTATTGATCTATCATCTGTATGTAATATATGCTTGCATGTGCTGGGGGAGTATAATATTTCTTTTATATCTACTCTTTATTGATATATATTTTTGAAAAACAGAGTTTGCAATGCATTCTGTACTTCCTTCATTTTCCATTCCTAAATGCAGCCAAATCAGGCTTTTCTGCCCTGCACACTGTTTTAGCCTAAAGTAGGTCAATATCACAACTGAGAAAAATTATGGAGGATTAGAATAGGTTCAGTTCAAATTGAAAAGATCATCTGCAAAACTCTGAAATACATTCATCACTTGAGTTCCAACTAAGAGTAAATATGTAACAGAGAGACTTTCTTATGTTATAGGGATTTAAATAATATTCCATATTCACTCTCATGGATTCAGGAAATCATAATGTACATGCCTAATTTAACACACACATACATACTCACAAACACATATGTATTATATAGTCTGTATGTATAATAAAGAGACAAAGATGAATTGGTCTATGGTTTCTGCTCTTGAACAGCTCCTACTCCAAAGAAGAGACAGATAGGCAAAGATATAATTACCATATCACTGAGAATCTTAATATGGAGTTTACTGACCCATAAGTAGAAAAGGAGACTGTAGCTGACACAAATGTCAATATCAAAATATTGTATTAGCTTTCTAAGAGGTCATGCCATACTGCAAGCATGTCATCTGTCTAGGGCATACTTTGCCTTGTCTTCTAACCCTCAACTGGAACACACACATCACATCACATCACATCACATCACATCACATCATATAATGGTAAAATAGATTTTGGAAAAATTGGTTCAAATAGCAGAACATTGCTGTACATAAATCATAGTTGGCCCAAGTGGTAAGTTATATGTAGCTGGTCTACTTCTGACATGCTTGCCCAAGCTACTATTCATACATCTCAGCTATCTAAATCTTGTTTATTTTTCATTAATTCAGTCAATTCTTACAAATGTAAAGCCTGTTTATTGGCTATCTTCTTAACAGTGCCCTGGTGAATATTGCTAATGATCAAGAAACCCAAGTAAGCATTAATATACTTTCAAAATCCCCTTCAATTCAATACTCTAACTAGGCACAACCAATTGATCTGTGTTGGTCCATAATATGCCAGCTTTTGGCCATTGCTTCCCATTCTGGGCTTAGGGAAAGCAAATCTCAAATCTCACCTTCAGGAACCAAGTACGGACTTGAAAAGAAATAATAAGGTGATTATCGTGTAAGCATATTCTTTCAAGTTTATAAATAAAATATTTTTTGAGCTCAGGATGTTTGAGGATATTTTCATCTGTAAGGGATAGGTTGTAAGCACTGTTTTTTACTGTTTCCCAAACCTCTACTATGTGTCAGTCCCTGAAGACAGAAAGTGAATAACAACATGCCCATGATCTTGAAGACCTTACAGTCTCACGAGTGAGGAAAATAAACCCAATAATCATGAGACTGTGATATAGGTGCTAGGGTATTGTTAGGTATGTGTTGCTATGCACTGATGATAGGGTCCTTAATCTTGTCGAAGGATGAAGATTTTTTGGAACTGTTATGGCAAACATAAACCCTAAACTGTCTGGAAAAAACATTTGGAATTTAGGTAAGAGGGAAAAAGAGAAGGGAGTTTAGGCAGGTCCTAGAGACAGAAGGATAGTAGCTCCAGTGAAACATTCAAGAAGACCTTAATGCAGAGCACTTATCTGAGAATACTTATATTCAGCATAAAACTCAGAAACAGTCACTCTACTTACAGCTCTGAGCTCATGTCAAAATTGTATTCCAACTTCCTTCTCCTAGAAAAGTTGTCTTTTCTCCAGTTGCTGAAAAATTACATGCTACAGCTTTCTTTCACCAGTATTGACAAATGGTTAAATGGAAAGGGAGGTCAAAAAAGAAAATCAATGTGATTTTACACAATCCTCATTACTAGGTCAAACATGTCTTCTGTGTGCATACTCAAGCTGGTTTCCTTGCTCTGAGTAAGGCTTTTAAAAGGTTGCTTGCTGGCTGAACTGTCAGCTCAGGGAAAGAAAAAAATTAGTTTTCAAAATCTATCTACACAGAAATGTAAAACCTCATACACCACATCTATGATTGTATCTTTAATTAACATCGTTAATGCAGAATCAAGGAGGGAACACTAATTGTCTGGTCATTTCCATTTAAAGTAAAGAACCATAAAGATTTGAAGCTGGAAGCGTCTTTAGGGATCATCCATGTCAAACACCATTTTTCTCTTTATTTTATAAAAATGGAAATTGGTGCACAGAGAAATCAAGTGGCTTGCCCAAGGTGACGAATTGAGCTAATGGCTGAATTTAGTTTGGTCCCAGTAGAGTGTGTTCAGAAGCCCAGGCATTTGAACCTGCAGTGTGAGGGAGAATAGTTTATTTCAAATTACATTTTGTTATTCCTTTAAAAAGAAAGCTTTTTATTTAAGTGAAAGCATTTATGTGACTGTTCCATGGCATCTCTTTGTTTATGGCTCTCTGTGTGTCTGTGCTAGGGTGGGGAGTGTATACTCCTGATTCCTTAGAATTAGCATCTTCAACCCAGTGCTTCTTAAACTGCACATTAAAAACAAACAAAACAAACAAACAACAACAACAACAAAACAAACTTGAAGGGCTTTAAAAAGAAAAATCAATGGCCAGGCTCCACTTCCTGGAGATTCTAATTTAAATGACCTGGGATGGTATCCTAACAACAGTATATTTTAAGTTCCCTTTGGGATTCTAGTACAAAGTCAGGATAGAGAACAGCTGCACTGACCCAGCATTACAATCAATATTCAGTTGTTCAGAAACCTTCCCAGATTCATGTGCTCTGTACTGTTAATTATTTAATATTTCACTCACATTGACTGGTATTTAACTTGAGTCAATTTAAAAAAAAAAATTTATGCTGCTATGACAAATGATAAACATTGAACCCCTATTCAAAAATGAAATAAACATGATGTAACCAAGATAATATTATTTGGTTATCTAATTTTGGGTAGATACCATTGCTTGTCTGAGATTTTGAGTCTAAAGCTTGTTATTTCTTTACCAAACTTAACAGATAGCACATATCAGGGAAATGTTTAAGACTGTCATGTGATACCAAGACCTCCTTTCTGATGTAAGTGGATGGACTCAGAGAGGTATAAAGGGCACATTAAAAAAAAAAAAAAAATCCCTGGCCTCTTACAACGTAAAATCATCTTATTTAATACCAATGGTAAATGTTCCATACTTTGAGAATATGTGATTTAACATATAGGAAAAAGCATGGGATTTGGTCTTTATTTCTTGTATCTGCTGGCACACCAGGGCCTCAACTTGTGCCTTGGTCTTTTCTGTTGCTCTCAGTTGGGCTATGAACCAGACTACACTAAGGTTGGTGACTTCTACTTTATATTTGATTCCCTGGGTAAGTGGATGCCTCTATCTTGAGAAACCTGTAACAAAATGAGGTATGGAGTGTCTACTCCACTGATTTCCTTATGCTTCCAGAGTTCCCACAAGTAGCCCACTAGGTGGGTATATTTGGGTATATGAAAATTGCTTTACAGTTGAGTTTGAAAAAGACCAGGGAATATTCAAACACAGGAAGTGAAAAGTCACATTTCTAGTTAGGTTGGTTATTTTCTGCAGGCTCAGCTGAAGACAGTTAATGAAATAGTTCCCCATGAGAAGGAGTGTCCATCGCAGATGCCCTTATGAAAACAGGGACTCCAGTAAATTGATCACCAAATCTTGAAAGAACATGTTGGCTTAAATAACATGAAGGTATTAAGGGAAGGCAGTGTCAGCCACTGGGAGGCATGTATTACATAAATACATACCACAGTTATGCTCTCGAAGCTTTTTGGAGAATGCATAAATAATAAAATTTATCCACTTGGAGAGCGCTAGCCAGCCTTTTCAAGGCAGATGGCCAGACTTCCCTGCTCGTGGCTACAGCCAATCAGTTTACAACATTGACCATTTCTAACTATCCGTAGGTTCTCTTTATTTTTCTTTGTGCCAGTTTTGTCTTTCCCCCTCTCTGTCCCCTTTCTCTTCTCTGTTTTTTGCTTTTTCTAGTTATCCAAACTCCGAGGCTATCTCCCTCATACACAAATAAATAATTATTGAAATATTTCTTGTTAATTTCCAGAAGATATACGTACATCTTCCCCCTGAAAGTCTCCACTCTCCCCCAACTACTCTCCAAGAAAACATCAGACTCCCTAAATCCTCCCCCCAGCCCTCTGCTCCCCTTACTTCCCTGGAAGCCAGTCTGCCCTGTGGACAGTGCTCAGATAGTTTGCAGGCTTTGGCTGGAGGTACAGGACTGACGTTGTCTCAGAATTCAGGGAGCAAGGTGGACAAGGGCAGTGGGGGCCTGATCCCACTTACAGTGGTAGATGTGTCACCTCATATCTGTTTCCTTTCAAACTTCCCACCACATTGAACTGCATGCTTGCCAGTTTCTCTAATTATTAAGCTTATTCAAATAAACATTCCTCTGAGGCACATACAGCCTGAGCTCATTTTGAGGAAGGGGTGATCTCACATTTAGCAAGGTACTGGCCTCTCGTTTGGAGCAGAGATTCTTGAACTTACCTGCATTTTGGTATGCACTTAAACGCATAACAACAGGTTTTATACCACTGTGCTTTGAAATTAGTGTGTCTCTATTATTATTTATTAAAGATGTATGTATGTATGTACATATTTATTTATTTGCTTAGCTATTCCATGTTGGTACTTGAGGACAATGTATGAAGCTATATTTTAGTCTTCTTCTAGATTCTCAAGAAAGGGCTCCAGACTTTAATATATACAATGTGTATAATATATATATATATATATATATATATATATAATATATTAAGATACAACAGTGTCCTCTGTTATTTTCAAAAGCTAATGATCTTTTCTGATCTGTTCCTCCAATCTCAATTTATATTCTTTCTTCCTTCGTAGCTCCAAACACTTACTATTATTTCATTTTGTGGGAAAACAAAGCAAAGCTACACACAGTTTTAAAGACTTTGTTCATGCTGTCCCAGAGGCTTGAGCTGCTCCACTGTCCTATCTTGTTTAAATACATACATAGAGAAGGCAGGGGGCAGACAGAGAAAGAGAAAGAGAAAGAGAAAGAGAAAGAGAAAGAGAAAGAGAAAGAGAAAGAGAAAGAGAAAGAGAAGGAGAGGAAGGAAGGAAGGAAGGAAGGAAGGAAGGAAGGAAGGAAGGAAGGAAGGAGAAAGAAAGAAAGAAAGAAAGAAAGAAAGAAAGAAAGAAAGAAAGACAGACAGACTTACTAATGGAATAAAAACACCCTAACCCAAAACAGGAAATCCAAAATGTCTTTATAAAACACAAGAACAAACAAAATAATACTTTATTTCCCACAAAGTAATTTGTCCTGAGAAAGGTTTTGGGAAGGCAATAGAGTTTCTATATAAAATTCCACATTTGCAGGCATTCAGTAATGCCTTCGTAGAGTTTTATTTATATCCATTATGAACTTTAAATAGTTCTGAATTTTTTAACATTGATTTGTTCCTTTATTTATGGTGACCACTCTACCAGAATGATTGCCTTCTCTTTTTATGTATTTTTCTATTCTATAAAAACATTTTATATTTTATCACGTGCTACTCATGTTTAACAGCTATTTTGATAACTTTAGCTAATAGCAAAACAATCTGTTAACACATTT
This sequence comes from Lynx canadensis, assembly GCF_007474595.2. NCBI lineage: Eukaryota > Metazoa > Chordata > Mammalia > Carnivora > Felidae > Lynx > Lynx canadensis. Next base: position 22,366,344 of record NC_044317.1, read on the forward strand.
AAGGAGGATAAGGACAGAAAGCAGTTTTGGATTCCTTTCAGGCTAAATGAGGATGCTAGTATGGATGGCCAACACACAGGCAAAGGCATGAAAATTACTGAAAATGTGATATGTCATATGGCTCAAATAAAAGAAGAGAATTTTGATGTCAACACTTATCCACATGTTGGCCAAATCAAATAGTCATCACCACTGACTTGTTATCATAGAGAATACAATTATTGATAGGTTTGGAGCAAAGCAATGCATACAGTGTATGTAAATAAAAAAAAAATTGGAACATTCTTTCCAGCAAAGTAGAAAACAAAACACAAATCAAAATACCACTTTCAAATAGTTATACATGAGAATAGAGAGCGATGGGGATTGCCCTGTAAGGACAAGGCTTTGCTAAGGGACATACAGCGATTAAATGTACTGTGGCAATTCTGTGAAAATATTTTCACTTTGAGAAAAAGAGGGGCAGGTTTGTGGCATGCAGAGAAACAGCTCTGTTTTAGTTTCTTATAAAGAAATTGTTCCACTAATGATCTTTCCCCTTGCTGTCTGCCTCTGAAATCCCCTTATCCTCTTCTGATAGACAGACACAAATTGAATTACCAAACAAGTTTTTTTTTTTTTTAAACCTAAGCCCAAGAACCTCTATCATCAAAACACTGTCTGGCCACTGCCATCTTGTGGGCAGGATGCTATCATGCAGTTCTTTTTCTGGCCAAATCAAGGACACAGTTAGTTATACTCCCAAGAGTGGAGAAACTGCAAGCCAATTGACAGTCAAAAAGATTTATGAAGGCCCCTTCTCAACTATGGGAACCTCTTATGCTGATCTACTGAGTGAAATCAACTGCTTAAGCATATAATATTCTTGTAGAGTGAGTATCTTGAGTGTACATATATGTGCATGAGTATACATATATATGTATATATATGTGTATATATATATCCTCATATATATAAGCTCTTACATATATATTAATTTTTAGTTAACTATACAAGTATTTGTTGTAGATTTAGAAATAAGTACAAGTAGCAAATTCCTTGCATATTAAATTCATCATAAACACTATAATATGATACTATGAAGTGACATATTATCGTATGTTATTTTTACAATTCTGGGAAGCTATATACCCAAATATTGCTTATGGTTTGATAAGGATAATATGATTGTTGATGAACTGTTATTTTTCATTCTTACAACTGCCTTACCATCTCTCACCTTAACAGTATCCCCACTATGTTATTTTCTCTTTTCCTTCTACCCCTGTTTCAACCCATGTGTAACTTAGGTAGTTTAGACTTAACTATCAATATCTTGCCTACAGGAAAAATTTCCTGGTTCCCTTTGCCAACTGAAAGACATGTTTTATTTTGGAATTCTAAGTATTTCATGTAACCTTGGGGCGCCTGGGTGGTTCAATCTGTTGAGCATCGGACTCTTGACTTCAGCTCAGGTCATGATCTCATAGTTGTGGGATGGAAACCCCGTTTTGGGATCCACGCTGAGCATGGAGCTTGCTTGGGATTCTCTCTCTCCTTCTGTCTCTGTCTCTTCCCCCCCCCCCCCACACACACTCTCTCTCATTCAAAATAAATGAATAAACATTTCATATAACCTTACCCGTACTCGTGAGGCTAGCATACACACCAAACACATTGTGCTCTAGAACAAGATGTCTTAATGGTGGCATTGGTGACATTCTGGGTGAGGTAAGTTTTTGTGGTGATGGCAAGTAATAGCAGCGGTTCTGTGTACTATAGGATGTGTGGCAGCTTCCCAATGCTTTTCCCACTGGAGGCCAAAAACATGGCCATCCTTATCTCCAGCATGACAACCAAAAATGCCACTAGGTTCTGCCATATGCCTTGGGGAAGAGGAGACCTGAGCCATCCATAAATGGGAACTCCTTTTGAGAACTGAACTTCTGGCTATTTTCCTAACATATCCCGTAATCTCCCTCTATCTTTCCAACCTCTCCTTGCCTTTTAGCTCCCATCGTTTCTCTCATCTTCGGTGTAGAAACACTTCAAATTCTTGAAGATCCATAAATGCCCATAGTTCTTTTTAGAACATTTAATCTTTGATGATATATTCTTGGAATATTTTTCATCTCTCTTATGAAAAAATAGCTCTCTTATGAGCTGAAAATGGACTTTCTCTCTCTTTCCTCTGACTTAGCATGCCCCAAACTGTGTCCTGTGGAGCACTGGCAGTAGCCATCAGTCATTTCTAAATTCGTTGCATGTGTGTGTTGCATGCTTGCACTCATGTGTGCATAAAGTCTTTATAGTCAAAGATGGAAAAGATGGAAAAAAAAAGTTTTTATAGTCAAAGATCCTCTCACAGGGGCTTCCACAATTTGCATTAGCATACCAAGGGCTATAGAAACCTTTTAATTACTCTAACTGTTTAACACAGTGTTTTTCTCCTTCAAATATATTTGATTATGTCCATGAAAAAATAAATTGGTTAGAGAGCTTTGTCTAATCGAAGAGCATTTTAATCTCTTTCCTCTTTTCCTCTGAAAGATCATCAGCTACCTTTCATTTAGGCTCATGTTAATTTATCTTGGGGAAGAGACAAATGTGTCACTGAAGAGACTGTTCCACTGATACTGGTCACTTATAGTGCAAGACTAGTTTTGAGCTGTGATTGCAGGGAGCAGAGGGGATGAAATAGTCAGAGATGGAGTAGGAAAGAGAAGAGCTAGCATATGAAATGATTGAAGGACTTTGCTCACAATGTGAAAAAGAAGAAACTTCCACGGCCTAGTGTGGTAGAAAAAAACACTGGGATGGGTGTCCAGATAACGTGTTTCTAATTAGCACTCTGGCTAAGTAAGGGTTAACATTGCAAAACCACTATTTTATAGGAGAGTTACATCATTTCTGTTGTGAAGAGACTGGAGTGGTTAACTCTTAAATTGGTATTTAAGTTGTTTGACAGTTAAGTTGACATGGGGATGGTTGAGATGGGAGTATAGTTTGCCCAAGTGATTCCGTACTTTATTTTTATTGTGTTTTCAGTCTTCGTGAAACACCACATGAGTGTATTTTGCCCTTGCAGAAAATAACTACTTACATTAAATAAAAGTGTATTGTGGGAAGACATTTGAGAAAGGGGCTGTGGCTGGAGGGAGTCATAAAGGATGGGGTATTTGCAGGTGCTGGGTAATTAAGAACCAGAGAGAGGATAGCAGGCAAAGTTGGAAAGCAGCTACTTTTGTCTTGTGATTCCATCTCTCTGTTCAGATGTGCGACTTTAATTAACTAATTTATTTGTATCAAATTTTTTTCTGCAAATGGTGTGCTTAACTAATAACATTAAAGTAGAAGTCACTAAAACTAGCTTAAAGTGACACTACTTAAGTCAGATTAAGACTCCAAGTTTTAAACTACTAAGGAAACAGATCGCGTCTGGTGGATTCTCAAAGGAAATGGAAAAATACTTTTTGAGGTAAGAAAATTCTCCACCAGCCCAGACACAGGAAGGAAATGTCTATATATGCTGTGTTTGTTTTAGATGCAACCCTTGTCTCTATTTCCATCCAGGGATTTAGAAAATAGGACACAATACATCTATGGTGTCACATGCAATTAGTACCCTGGTGAATTGCTAATGAGGCAACTCCAGCTCCAAAGAGGCATTCTAAATAAACCCAAGAATACATCACATCTCCACAAATTGCTCTTATAAATTAATAAATACATACACATGCACACAAAAATGAATATGAATTTTGCAAACAAGCCCTGAACGGCTAACCATGTGCAAACCAGATTAGGTGCTAAGGATGAGGCAAGCGGGAAGTCTCATGGTCCTAGCTATCACAGACTTCATTAGCAGGGGATCAGAGACAGGACACCCCACTGCAATATTGAAATAAAGAGAAAACGATCCCTGTTTTAGAAAGACAGGCTCAAAGCTGGAGATAGGACAGGTAGGATCAGAAGTATGAGTGCTCAGTTCTCATAGATGGGTCAAGCTGGTATTTGATGTAGTACCAAAAATAAATAAATAAAAAAAGAAGAGATATTTCAGATAAACGAAAGAGTTGGAATAAAAGCAGGCAGGTAGAAAAGAAGTTTGAGGAGAAAGAGAACCCCTCTGTGAGGCCACAGAATGCTAGAGGTTATTACATAAAAGGTAGTGCTAGCGAGAAAGTTTTAGCCTTAAAATAATTTTAAAGAAAATTTTACACTTTAGTTAAAGGGTGGTCCATAGGTTTTTGTAACTGATTGTAAATGGAGGTTCCAAACTGAGCCAGTTACAATATAAGAAAAAAGGGGAAATCACACGAGATTACATGTTAAAGTTGCAATGTTGAGAAGCCCTTTGGTTCACATCTCATTTCAGAGCTGCATCAAATTAGACGGACAAGAACAACTTTAGAACAGCAAAGCCCAATAGAACTATGGGAGACAATAATGTGGATCATATATGTTAATTTTAATTTCTATAGGAGCCACGCTAAACAAGTAAAAAAAAGATAAAATTTAACAGTGAATTTGATCGATAAAATATATCAAAATATGATTTTTCTACATTAAATAAAGTCATTAATGAAATATTTTCGATTCTTTTTTCAAACTAAGTTACTGAGATCCACTCTGTATTTTACATTAATAGCACATTTTGGTTTGAGTTGGCCACGGTTTAAACACTCAATAGCAATATGTGGCTATTGATTGCCCTATGGGATGGCACTTTCTCCCGCGAGTAGTAGAAAAGTCATCAAAGGCACTATTAACAATGATGTTGGTTACACTCATAGTTTCCCTTTACATTTAAATAAAGTTTATTTCTATTCTAATCCATTCCCCTCTTTTTTTTAACTTTATTTATTTATTTTGAGAGGGAGTGGGAAGGAGTAGGGGAGGGGGGAGGGGCAAAGAGAGAGGGAAAGAGAAAATCCCAAGCAGGCTCTGAGCTGTCAGTGCGGACGCTGATGCGAGGCTTGAACTCACAAACGGTAAGACCATGACTTGAGCCAAAATCAATAGTCAGATACGGTTAAGTACCTGAGCCCCCCCAGGGTCCCCTAGTCCATTCCCTTCTATTCCAAGTACTGAAAGTTTTGCCATGATTGTTGAATTTTTTCAAATTGCTTTTTCTACACCTGTTTACTGGGAAGCCCTTCATTCTTTTTCTCCCTTAACTATTTGATAAAATTCAGCAGTGACTTATTAAAATATGGGTAATAGATTTTACCCTCTTTCTCTGAATTTTTATTATTTTTTTATTATTTGTTTTCAGAAAGAGACAGAGAGCATGAATGGTGGAGGGGTAGAGAGGGAGACACAGAATCTGAAACAGACTCCAGGTTCTGAGCTGTCAGCACAGAGCCTGACGCCGGGCTTGAACTCACAAGCCGTGAGATCATGACCTGAGCTGAAGTCCAAGGCTTAACTGACTGAGCCACCCAAGCACTACCCTCTTTCTCTACATTAGGGAAATGCTTGGCTAATATTAGTACTAATGTTTCCATAAATATTTGACAAAGGTAGCCTATAAATCTAATCTGGGATTGGAGTTTTCTTTGTAAAGATTGTAATTATAAATTCAAGTTCTTTAAGACTAATATTATCCCATTCATCTTATATTAGTTTTGTGAAATAGTGTTTTCAAAGAATGTGTTCATTTTTAGGTTCTGGCAATGGTGGCCATGGCTTGTTCATTGTAACAGGTGCCAGATGCTTCCCATTTACTTCCCATAGCCAATTCCCTTCTTTTGAGATAGTCTATCCATCAATATCCTCAGACTCAATCACCTTGGACCAAGCCCATCAAAGGCTCTGTTGGCAATGTCATTGGGACCATTTGCAACCTAATTAATCTATCTTTGTGGTGCCTCAAAACAGCATACACACCGCCTTAATTGCTACAACCTCACACCCACTGGGGACCACAAACAGAGAATAAGCAGACTCTGATGCACCCTGCAACTCCTATATTAGCATCATTTACTGAAAGATTAATGAGAGAAGCTGAGAAAGCCAGAAGTGTGGAATAAAACCATAGGTTTGTGTCTTAGAAAACTTCCCATTCCGCTTAAATAGAACAACTTACTTAACTCTTAATATCAGTCTTTTGGATAATATCAGGGCTTTTATTTTTTCATACACACTTTAGACACATTACTTATTCTCAATAAACTTTATAAAGTGCAAAACTTGAAAATGATATCATTTCAAAATTGAAACTAATGTTTCTTTAAATGTTTAAAATGCAATTTTATATGGAATATTCAATTTCAAAAATTTTTCGGAAATACATTCCTTTGCTGAAGATGTAAGTTATTAAGTTTAACATGTCTGACATACTGATTCTGAAAGAACGAATGTTTAGATCCTAACCTTTTCGTAAAATAACCGTAGTTGGGGCGCCTGGGTGGCGCAGTCGGTTAAGCGTCCGACTTCAGCCAGGTCACGATCTCGCAGTCCGGGAGTTCGAGCCCCGCGTCAGGCTCTGGGCTGATGGCTCAGATCCTGGAGCCTGTTTCCGATTCTGTGTCTCCCTCTCTCTCTGCCCCTCCCCCGTTCATGCTCTGTCTCTCTCTGTCCCAAAAATAAATAAACGTTGAAAAAAAAATTTAAAAAATAACCGTAGTAAAAAATTACATGGCAAAGAAAAAAATTATTAACTAGCTAGTAAATTCAATCTGTAAACCCCTACAAACAAATCAATAATAACAACAACCCCCCCCACAAAAATCAACAATAAAGTCCTTGTGTGCTTGACTTTGAATCCAAATTCCTTGGATGTGAAACATTGTCATATCAACATTTCAGTGTTGTTAACTATACAACTTACTTATATATAATAAGAATGGCATATATATATATATATATATATATTACTATGTATGTTACATGTCATGTCATATAATATATAAAAACAATATTGATATATGTTTCAATTACTCCAATTATCAAAAAACAGATATTTGTTCTACATGACAATGTGCCAAACCCATCTCTTGAAATAAAATAACCCCTTATTGTAGAATGATTCAGTTTTACTTGTGAAAATTTCCTTCACTTTTAAAATAGCATATATATGGAATAAAGTCAAATTCACATGTAGATTGTGGTTTCCTCAAGCACTTTGAAGAACACAGATCTGCTGATTTGGAGGCATGCTTTGTACTTTTAACGTAAGCTCATATCCCTGATGTTGAGTATGGTAGAGATAAGGAACTCTTGGCGTAACTCAATCCCTCTAACTGTATAAGGATCATATGGAGAATGGATGCCAAGATAATTTGAATCCACTAGGTCATTCAAAGTAGCCTTTTGTTGTTAAACCCCCTTTTCTCATATGTACACAGAAATAGATTACCCCTCATTTATTATCAAAAAAAAAAAAACCCACAAGACAAAATGGGTCAAATAATTCCAATCCTTATATAAGCTAACATGGTTCCAGCGGTAACTTTCAAGATGCTCTTCACATTCTTTTTATATATCCATGATTATATGACGTATTATGTCTCTGAGAGATAAATAAACTAATACTGTAGATTTTCAGTTCTTAAATTATGTGAGCAAGACAGAAAATAATCAAAATTTTCCACAAGATTTGTAGAGGTTCTGAGGTTTGTGGAAGAAAACCATAGCACATTAGAAGCCCATCTGAGGAAATAACCAGCTAGTATAAAAAGAGTTTATACTATTTGAAATGTACATGTGTGCATACACATGTAAACACACACAGAGAATTACTGGTGAACTAAATGTATATGATGCTGAGCTTCTTGGAAGTTGTATACTAGGGGGAGAGGATAGAAAAAACAAACAAATGATTATAATTTTAGGTACTATAACAATATTAAGACAAAAAGGGCACAATTTTCTAAATTTTATTGATCTAGAAATGAGACACACCATGTAAACAGAGGAGCATATTTTAATGTGTGGGGTTGTACTACTGATGCATTTTGAAAAAATAATAATGATAAATTTTATAATAGTCAAGGAATTTGATGAGACAGGAGTCTAGAGGAGGGATTCAGACATGGCGTGTATCTTACTGTAACCATGTAATAGGTTTTATGGGATATTCTACAAGGTGAGTCTTCATACTGTGGTCAGAATAAACCACTAAATCACCTCATGCAATGGAGTGCAATACCACTTCATGCCATTATTTTTAATTGTCTTCTCATTTAAAAAAATTAGTTGAAGTATAATGTCATATAGTGTTATATTACTTTGAGGTGTACAACATAGTAATTTGACTATTACATACATTATGAAATGTTCATCAGGATAAACATAGTTGCTGTCTGTCACCACACAAAATTATTACAATATTATTGACTGTATTCCCTATACTGTACTTTTCATCCTCATAATTTATCAATTTCATTACTAGAAATTGGTATCTCTTAGTACCCTTCACCTACTTTGCCTATCCTCCCATCCACCTCCCTTCTGGCAACTACCAGTTTGCTCTCCATTTTTATATAAGCCTGTTTCTGTTTTGTCTATTTCTTTTGTTTTTTAGATTCCATATACAAGTTAAATCATGTAGTATTTGCCTTTCTTTGACTTATTTCCCTTAGCATACCCTGGGGGAAAGGGATTTGGGGTATAAGATGAGAGATAACGAGACCAAATAGACGGCTATTTCAGTAGTTTGGGTAAGAAATTATGTTTCCAGGGGCGCCTGGGTGCTTCTGTCAGTTAAGTACCTGACTCTTGATTTAGGCTCAGGTCATGATCTCATGGTTCTAGCCCTGCATTGGGCTCTGTGCAATTACTGTGCTAAACGCAGAGCCTGCTTAGGATTCTCCCTCTCTCCCTCTGTCTCTGCCCCTCTCCCACTCACACTCTCTGTGTCTCTCTCAAAATAAATAAATAAACTTTAAAAAATAAGAATTATGTTTCTAATACTGATCTCATAGAGTAGGATAGAAGGTAGCAAACACGTGAATTAGAATGATTCAGATAACCTAAACAATTGGATATGCTGTGAAAGATTATGAAAGATAACAAATATATCTACCTGTCTGCTAAAAGAGATCTCTTGGATATTCCGTGTGATTACAGGTGCACATTACATTTGGTGATATTCCAACATAAAATGGTTTGCTAAACAACCACATTCTCTTTAAGTTACACCTAAAATTCCACAACAGAATTGTACAAAACTGTATTCCTGTGCCGGATTAGGAAGGTGGTTTTCTCTCTCAGAACTACTGAATCTATAGAATTCAAGGCATTTTTCATTGAAGTTGCTGACCTTTGCCATGAAATGTTTCAGGAAATAATCAGTACTCTAAAAAGAAAGAGTATTTTTTTTTAATGCACCAGCACAAAAATTCTATGTCCCATTTAATGTGGGTGTTCTGACAGTGCAGTCAAGTTAGATTAATTGTAATAAACAAAAATTGTCACTAAAGCTCTCAGCTTATGCCATCTAATATTGTGTGAATACATTTTATTTCCTAACATTATGAAACAGCCAAGAGTATAATAAATTACTTACCTAAGCCCTTTGAGGATTTTTGCATAATTTACCAAAACAAATTGATTTTAGTGGAAAAGCTGCTAATTTACATGGGTAGGAAGTGTTTTCCTTGGTGTGATGAATTTAATTTCAATTTCCCTGTTTGCATGAATTCACTCCAGTAATTCATCACTGTTAGATTAAACTACAACTATGTTATACTTGAGTAAGTCCCTAACATTCAATATATATGAATGAAAGTAAATTGCCTTTATCATATGGCTATATCGTATATATATTATATGATTGTTAAAGTATCTTTTTAATAGAATAAATACTTTTTTCAAAGGTTAAACAATGATATGCATAATTTTAAAATATGAACAGAGTAGTTTTTTTTTTTTACTTATTAAATTGTAATTCAAATTTGTTGGGTTTTGTTTTTGTTTTAAAGAATATGACACACATTTATAGGGTGCTGAAAATGCACCAACTTATGTGCTAGGTGTTTTATATTTGTCGTGTTATTTTCTTTTCTAACTTCTCTATGATGTACAGTTTATTGGTCCCTTCTGGAATTAAAGCTAGAAAAAGAAAAATTCTTAACATCTCTTTGTTAAGAGGTAGTTGGAGCCTCACTGAGTTATGCCATCTATCTGTTTCCAGTTACATGGCCTCTCTTCTCTCATATAATATGTTGAAGTATATTTATCACTTAAGTGCCCTGGCTTACCATTATGCATATACATGCATATTTATGAATACACACACTTATGTGGATGTATGTGTGTATTTATACACACATACATACCTCTTTTTCAGAGCAAAGTTTTGCTTAGATTTCACAGAACACACCTGGCATATTACAGACCTTGAACAATTCTTGTGACATATTATTTAAGACTAATACCTTGAAATTTTTTTCTAGCAAACACTAGCCATTTATTGCTAAAACAAACAAACTAAAAGCAAAACAAAACCCTAAGAGGTAGCTTAAAACAACCATCATTTATTATGTCACATGGGGGGTTTATGAGGGTCAGGATGTAGGAGTGGTTTAGCTGAGTGGTTTGGGTCTAGAGTCTCTCAGGAGGTTGTAGTTAAGCTGTTGGCTTGAAGGCTGTCATCTCAGGGCTTAACTGAGGCTGAAGAATTAACCGCTAAGCTCCTTCATGACACACTGTCAAGTCTAAGTTCCTCACTGGCTTTTGGCCACAGATCTCTGTTCCTTGCCATGTGGGCCCCTTCCTAGAAAGTCTATGTGTCCTCATGACATGGCAACTTGCTTTGCCCAGAGTGAGGGATTTAAGAGAGCTGGTGGACCAGAGAGAGTCCAAGACAGGAATGGCAGTCATATACAATCTGATCTCACACATGATATACACAAGCTTTTGGTCACACAGTCCAGGTCTGGTACCGTGTGGGAGGAAACTATGCAGAGGTGTGAACTCTGGGAGGCAGACATGAGTGGGGCCATCGTGAAGGCTGGATACCACGAGGACCAAGCGTAAAGATATCCACAGCAAAATTAAAATGTTGTAGCTAACATAAAATAGTCCACATGAAGAAAGTCTGTCTCTAATGCTGCCAAGGTCTTCAGTGGTTTAGAAAGAAAGTTGCTCTCTCATCATGCTACATCTCGACGTTTAACATAATGTCATAAGCAAAATGTGCAGTAATACATAATGTTAACTACAGGACAGAATCTTTTGACCCAGAAAGATCTAAGTTTTCCAGAGGCTATGTTTGAAACACTTCATAAAATTTGGTCCCTCTCTTTGATCACTTTGATAAGCAGAGAACATTTTACATAATACTGGAGGTAATAGGACTTAGCTGTCAGAACAATTCTACTAGTATACCAGTGAAGAATGCTTTAGATTTCAGCTAATGTAAAACCTAATTACAGTGGTTTAAACATCTAGTGGGAGGGAGGTGGTTGTTGGTTTGGGTTCAAATTTGGCTTCTTTCCAAAACTCTGTAACTTTTCCCAAAGGCTTACATTTTTTTAATGTCCATCTCATCTATTCCATCTGCAGATATAATTTCCAAATTCACTTCTGGCATTCGATTCACGTGAGGCAGTGCAATGTCAGCTACAACTTTTGATTTTATTAGGAAAGTAAAAGCTTTCTTAATGTCACAGCATCTTTCCTTTACCATCTACCTCCTTTGCCAAGATTAACAACAACAATGAAATAATCATGATAGCTTACACACACACAGCATTTAATATTGCTAGGCACTATTCTAAGCATGCTTTATATAATAATTCATGTAAACATCTATCCTGATGTAATCATGTGTGGTAGAAACTCTGGCCTTCCACTCAACAGCAAAAAAACCCGAGGTCATTCTTTGCCCAAAGTTGTACAGCTGGTGAGTGGGAGAGATTGGACTTAAAAGCTTGCTTTCATAATTCACACTGTTAATTGTAATCCTAGAGCAATATATCCTCACTCCATGGCTGGAGGGAGGTGGGGCCCTGTATATTAAGCTTTTCTGGGTTTTCAACTGGAAATGGCAAGGAATACTAGGATTAGGGAATGGGAGTTGGGTCTGCCAAATCACCTTGTCTGCTACAGTCATGTGTCTATGAAGACTGTTTAAGGTTAGATTTCTTCATGGATAAAATGGTGGCAAATGCATCCTTTACCTATTTTAGGCCATGCAATATTAATTACTCTTAGGCAACTAGGAGCTGCAAAATCTTTCTGTTAATCATGATATTAAATATAAACTATTCTAAGGTACTTTTCTGAAAAGAAGATAGAGTATATATGGTAAGCAAGAGATGATTATAATTCCTGAATTAGTTGGTAAATTAAAATACATGTACTCATAATTGCATCAACTTTTGTGTTTTAAGTTCAGTAAGAATTGCTTTTTGGATGTCCTGTATTTCTCTCTGTATTGCCTCTTCTCTCTGGTGTCAGGTAACTGCACTAGTGAATCACAAAGACTGCTTTACCTACAGAAGGCTTTCACTGTAAGTGCCAGCAGGAGTGTAAGCCCTTGCTTGCTGACTTATCATTAACCATTAGAATGGACATCCCCCTCACTTCCAAAACAGGCGTAGTGTCAACTTTACCCATTAAGGACTTATTGGGAGGCATCTTCAGTGCGTCCCAAATATTGATTGAATGGCTCTTGATCTTACTATCAGTTGTTGGAGCTAGAGAGAAATTATGTATTAACATGAACCAAGGTAAGGGGAGCTGCATTTGCATATGTGTTCACTGATCTATACTGTTCATCTGAATGTCCATGTCCTGACTTTGAACAGAAGGCCTTACCTTCCTGGAGCTGAATCATCATCAGGGCTGAGTTGTGATTAAATATTGGGAGATACCCAGAACTCAAAACAGTGACACAGAACAGCCTCACCAGTTGTCACATTCATATGTATTGCAGCATGCAGACAAATTTGTAGTGGCCTTCAGCTAAATAAAGAACATTTAGTAAGCTCTGGTTTTAAGCAGAACACTACATTGCAGAAAGATTTGAAATGTATAACTAACTGTATCTGGACTTCTGAGAATTGAGACATTTACTGAATACTTACTGATCAATGGACTGAAAATGAGATTAAACAAATATAAAGTTCTCTAGGTACCCATTCAGTCAAAGATTTACTGAGTGCCCCCTTTGCCAAGCCCTCGGTGCTCAGGATTCAAGAAAAGATGAAACCTCTGTTCCAGAGTAGATTTCAGGGCCTAACAGGGGAGACAAACACAATGAATGCTGACTGAAATGTCTTATGTGAGAGGAATTCCTAAAGCAGATTCAACTCCAGCAGGAAAGATATGATGAGTGCTATAGCCCATCATTTTACCCTTAGTTCCACTCATAAAGGCAGTTCTCAGTAAATGTTCCTTGGATGGAAAGATTAATAAATGCATGAAAACAAGGAGAGGAGGATATGTTATTGGGGTATAGATTAGAGCCATTTATTAAAGTATTTGGGGCAGACCAAGAAGGGTGGTAAGAGTGGTAGTTATCATGCCTTCATAGACAAGATGGAGACACACAGGTGAGGAAGTAGGAGAAAAGCAAATGAGGCTGAGAGAATGCAAATACCAAGGCACACAGATGAGGGAGCTGCTTCTGGGTTCAGAAAATTGGTTCCATTCCAGAAATCAGGATTTCTATATCAGCCTGAAAATAATAGAATAGGTATTCCTGTTATATAAAAGTAGGAAAAGCAGAAATAATTTAAAAATTATGACTTAAATGAAGTACTAACAGAGGAGTTTATCTTTATGTGAGGTTATAAATAGAAAACCCTTGTCAGATTCACACAGGACATAGCATTCATTTCAGGATGTTCTTCTATGATGAGGAAAGGTTGGGTGAGTACAGAAAGAATGATTGGGAATGTTTTAAATTGTCATGCATGATTTTAAAAATTGAAGGTCAAAACATATTTCGTTGGCCTTTTACATGCATAGAAAATCACTTTAATTCTGTTGAATATATTGCCCAATGAATATTTGAATATTTCCCCAAAACAATAGCTATTATAATCTTTGTCGATATCATGTCTTAGACACTTAGCAATAAATGTGTCACACAAAAGAACTTTAAATTGCCAACATTTATTAAATGCCTATTAAATTTCCATGGGACTAGGGGATGAGACCATAAAAAGATGAATAGCAATAGGTTCAGAGTGGGAAAGAAATCAGTTTTGCAGTGGATGTGGAGGGGTTGAGGATAGCACTACAAAGCAAATTAATGGATAAGTATTATAATAATTGTTATATCACCAGTAAGTGAATGGCTAAAGAAGTCATAAAGAAGGAGGCACAAATTATCTCTGAGGGAAATGGAGAAGACTGTAAAAGTCAAGGCATTTAAACTAGAGGGAGGGGCATCTGGGTGACTCAGTAAGTTAAATGTCTGACTCTGGATTTCAGCTCAGGTCATGATCTCATGGTTTGTGAGTTGGAACCCCGCATCACGCTTTGTGCTGATGGCTCAGAGCCTGGAGCCTGCTTCGGATTCTGTGTCTCCCTCTCTCCCTCTCTCCCTCTCTCTCTCTTTGTGCCCCTCCCCTGCTTGTGCTATCTCTCTCTCTCTCTCTCTCTCTCTCTCTCTCCCTCCCTCCCTCCCTTAAAAATAAACATTTTTTAAAAAATTTTAATAAATAAATAAACTTTAACAACAAACAAACTGTATGGAAAAGATGAGTAAAATGTCAAGAGGCAAAGAAAGGACAGAACATTTCTCAATTCAAGACTACTGCGCACACACAGAGGAAAGGCAGAGAAATACAAATATTCAGGAAGAGTTAGTATCACGGCCTGAGTGAACTACAGGGAGTTTGAGAGGGACCAGTAGAAGACAGACACTGGAGTTTGCAATATGCATCCTACTGTGATGGTTTAGACACAGTAATCCTTAGAAGTAGTTTAACATGTTTCTTCCTGACCTCAGTCTTTCAGTATCTCATGTGTCTTCTTGTTCTTAGTGTCTAGAAAGACATGATGCATTCACTTTTGACAGCTGAAATCAGTCATATTTGGACTGGTGCTAAGGGAGAGATCGTAAAGCAGCCTGATCTGTTCCTCATAGTTACCTTCCATAGAAGCCAGATCACAAAGTCAGAATATGCTGGCCACAGGAATCATATTAATTCGCTCCAAGAAGAGAATTGCATGATAATACTGAAAAAAAATTGCAGAATAGCTAGTATTCCTCATTCAGATCTCTAAGCATGAAAATGTTGGGAATCACTTTTTAAGTAAAAAGAACCACCTTATTGACTTATTGGTGACCTATAATAACTTAATAACTTAATCTGCACAAGACTTCTGCATAGACATGTAATGAGATGGGTGCTTGCAGAGTGCTGTGTTTATTTAGCTTTGGCCTTATAAAGCAACAACATTTGCATATTTCTCTCAATTAAGTATTGTACTGACATACTTAATTAAAACTATAAAGGGCACTGACAATATTTCATTCTTTTAATGAAAGAGGAGACATATTATACAGTTCAGACTGTTTCTGTATTTAATTTTCCTGACTTTTTTACTGCTCAAACTGTGCTCCTTCTCTGAATGTTGTCAATTAGGATGAAAAGAAGGAAAATTAAAGTCGCTCTTGAAAATGCACTTGTGTTTGTTTGTGGAATCTGTGTACATTCAGAAAGTTGTGATTTGCATATTTCATGTATAATTAGGCCCAGGAAAAGCGAGCACTACAAATCCTAGGGCAGTTTCACACTCTACCAGTATCTTCTTTGTCATTATTGGGGATTCATGTCTGAAGTCATCGTCTCTCCTTCAAAAGTGTCACATTAAAATTTTTTTTGAATTAACTTTTTTTCTCAGAAAATTACGGATTCTTTTAAATTTCTAGCAATACAGTGAAATATATTTACGGGCATATATTATGGTGATGGTGATGGTGATGGAACAATGCATGTTGAGATAAACAGGGTATAATAAAATGTGCACTGAATTTGGTCCTGGAAACGAGTCGGAGCCACGCCCTTCCATTATATTTATGAAAGCTTTGCATGAGCCATAGCTATGTCATCAATAAAATGGAACTAATGGCACATATTCCATTGACTGTAATATCAAATGGAGAATGTCAACCACTTAATGTACATGTAAGCACTTTGTAAACTGTTACACATCAAACAAATGTAATACTATTTTTTGAGGTTATAATCTCCTTAAATCAAGAAGGAGACAAATTAATGACTTCTGGTCAAAAGAGACTTACAAGTCTAGTGGGAAAGACAAATATATAAGCCACCATAATTCAAGTAGAATGGAATGGGTAATATATTAGAGAAATAAAGCAAGTGCATAAATATGGCAAAACTGCTTACAATCCATTTGGCTTTTGTGGATGGACCTCTTTGGGATAAGACCACTGGGGACAGATTAGGACCAGAGGAAGTAAAATTTCATGGCAAAAGAGGATCAGGAAATTTTTATTTGAATCCATGATTAAAGGAAGAATGAGATTTTAATATTTCCAGAAAAGTAAATCTATATCTGTATTATCAAGTACGTTAGCAGCAATTTCTACGTGGTTGCTTCTGGTTTTGTGTTAGATCCTTTCTGAATTTCTATGAAGAGTCAGTTGTAAACATTTTCAGTGAGCTAAGAAAGAAGGATATTCTTAGATTTTCTGTGTGTGTGGTGTGCGTGTATGTACGTGTGTGTGTGATTGTTTCTCCCTCACTTCTAACCCTGTCTCTTTCTTTCTCTACTTCTCTCTTGTGTGCACACATACATAGACCAATCATTTTTTAAGGTCTACATTCTCTATTTTAGAAGAGTGAGATGAGACAATTGTTGACCTCTTGGTGACTTTAAAGTATCTTCTCCACATAACATATTCTGAGTGCCACATATTTCAATTAATATTTGCAAGGGATTTATTTCAATTGATTAATATCCATTCCCTTTTCCCTTTACTAGGCATACCTGGGTGCACTTGGAAGGGTTTGTTGAGTGAATTAAGCTTTGGACTGTTGACTCACATGGTTGCTTCCAGATGAGATTATATGAGTATCCATCACCGTTGGCCCATCATTGTACATTTAATGATATCACGGCATGTTGGCATATCCTTCAAATAAACAGTCATGATTGGGACTAGGGGTGACCTATGATTGAGGTACTAGATAAGAAAATTGTGCCCTAATCTGTAATCTGAGGTCTAACACTAACATAAGACACCTATGCACGAAGAGAATGAATAACATACAAAAATCCAAAGGTGAGTGATAATATAACACATGGGATCAAGAACACAACGAGTTGGTGAAACACATGTATGAGTAATGAGGTAAACAGTTGGGACAAACCTAATAGACAAGTATCATGAAGAAGCTGAATTATTTGTAGCTTTCAAGTGCATTTTGAGGCTAACTGGACCATGTGTGTTTGGGGTTGTACCTTGTCTGCTCTGAGTAACTGACAAACCATAATTGAAACAGCATTGGTTTCCAAGCATCCCTAAATGGTTGTCAACAACACTGTGGCCAAGTTGCTCCAGATGTGGTGGTCAGCCTCTCTAAATCCCCTAGAATTTTTTCTTGTCCTCTTATCTGGAATAATTCTGTGTTTGTTCTCAGGAACAGAGTGAAGGTGAGGGTATCACAAATTCAAGGGAGAAGGTCTAACAAGTGGTGATATTAGTGGCTGGAGGGGAGATGGGCTTCTTGGATCCTTCAGATACCAGCAGCAGCAACAGCAATGATGCAGTAGTCACTGGGCAATTAATATGAGACATGTCCTGTGCAAAGTACTTTAAAGAAATAGCTCATTTAATACTCCTGGAAAATTCATGAAGGAGAGTCTCCTACTAATCTCATTTTATACATGAGCAAACTCAGGCTTTGAAACATTTTTCTATAGTTAAACAAGATTTTATTCAAAGAGTCAGAATCCAGAGCTATGAAGGAGCCTATATTCTACAACGTTTTATAGTTGGCTATTTGTTTACTTGATTCTGAGGGTTTTGATCATAAAACATAGACATGATTCTGATCAGACATAGGTTTTTTGAATTGCCTCACATTTCATCATCCAATCCCTGAATTCATAGCATGCTACTTTTGTTCTTTGCCTTTGCTGGCCCCCAGGGTTGCCAAACCATGTGCCAAGGTACCCTGGAGCACTACAGAGCTGCACAGAGGTTCTGCAAAACATTTTACACTTTTAAGCAGTGCTTAGCATTTGTTAGATATCCTCTAAACTGTAAATCTGGGGTAGCTCACAATTTAAAATTTAGATTATTTTATATTCTTTTTTTTTTTAATTTTAATTTGTACTGCTCTGAAGGATTAGGGAAGCCCCTAAGGGGAGTGCTAGGAAAATGGGTCTTGGAGGAATGGGTGGGAACATTTCCCAGTGGAGGAGAGGTCATAGGATATGTACCTTTGATGGCATTGTATCTTTGCAAACAGTACCACCAAAATCAACATGGAATAGGTAATAAGAATGGTGGTATACAGTTTAATAACAAGGATTGCAAAATTGTGCCGCACACATCCTATTAGTAATAAATCGTGGTTTGTTAAGGGTTAGATTATAATTACTTTCTTCCAATTTATATGCATTTTAAAAAATGGCCATTAAGTTCTTAGGAATACTTGGGGCACCTGGGTGTCTCAGTCGGTTAAGCGTCCGACTTCAGCTCAGGTCATGATCTCACAGTCTGTGAGTTCGAGCCCCGTGTCAGGCTGACAGCTCAGAGCCTGGAGTCTGCTTTGGATTCTGTGTCTCCCTCTCTCTGTGCCCCTCCCCTGCTCATGCTCTCTCTGTCTCTGTCTCAAAAATGAATAAAAACATTAAAAAAAACACTTTTAAAAAGTTCTTAAGAATACTTATTATGCTGTTTGGTTCTAACTATGCAATGATATGAATTATTAGATATTTCTTTTTTTGCGTAAAGACAGCATGCAAAGGTTTCTAAGACAAGGGTACTGAAACTGAAGAAAGTACGTCAACCTGTGAATGAGCCTTTTTCTGAGTTTCCTGAGGTAGATAAGTGCTAAACTCTGGGCCTCATGTGCCAAGTTCTGTCCATGCAGAATTGCCTTTGTCACTTTTAGACTTAAATATAAATCCACAGATCTTCATGATGGCCACCAAAGGGCCCCTGAAACAATTCATCATACAGTAGCGTGCATTCTCTGTTGGATCCACCTTGGCCAATGGCAAGCGGTGGATACAATGGGGCCATGCAAGTAAATTCCATTTCCTTTCTCTCTTTCATGGAACCCTTTGAGGGACACTTTTTCTTGTAGCTCTTCCCAACTTGGTCCAGGCACATGAACATACCCACTAAGGGAACAGCTGTGTCTCCTAGAATCTGTGAGAAAGTGGCCAGAATATGAAACATGACATTATAAAGCTTCATATGTTTCTTTAAATTTCCTTTCTCATCACCACTATTGTCCCAGTTTTTAACCTTACAAACCAGTGTTGACACTTACATTTTCTCTAGCCTTGCTTTCTAGATGACCAACACTAAGATAGCATCATCGCCCCCTCAACCAACCAAAAGGACCAATTTCTTTTTCATGGGACTTAACTGACAGTCTTTAGATTACAGGTTCTCAAAATATCAAGGCCAGAAAAGGAGTTTGAATGTTTCCCAAACATCTCTTTGAGAAAAGATTCCCAAATGCAATCTTTTTTAGTCTTTGGAATCTTTCCTAAAACATCCACTGTCTCATGGACTCATTGACAAATTTCAGTGACATCAAACTGACTGCATTCTAAGGCAGCCCCATTTTAGTTTTTTGAAAATCTTTACAACACAGTCACATTATGGCTATTTGTCTTAAAATTCACACATCAGAAAAACAGTCCGATGGATGGCATTTCAAGTTACTTTATCCTTCTGATTTTAAAGAAATCATTACATTCAGTTTTGCCGTATTAGAGATGTTCACCTAAATCCAAAAGGAAAGAATAGAGCATTTGCTGAGCTTTATTTTTACACTGGTAACAAAGATAGGGCCTCTAAGTATGCTAACACATTGATTCTCAAAAGTATTTGATGACGTGGGTACTGAGGTCAGAGCTGGTAAGTTGCATATGCTTCAAAACTAGAAAAAGAGGAATGTAGTTTTATACCCTGGTTTACCTACTTCTAGACAAGGTGATAAAATGGGCACTTTTTTTGAGCTGAAAAGCTATACACTTTAAATTGTTAATAATCTGCTTACACAATGCTTTCTAATAATGAGCTCCAAATGATAAATTACCTTCTTCATTACATGGGAGTTCAGTCTGCCACACAGGGGGAAAAGAAAAAAAGATACAGATGCACTCTGCTTATTCATTACTCCTATTGAGCTTTTTCACACTGAGCTTTCCCACTGACTTCTGAGGCACTGAACACAGAGAGCATTAAAAGGCCACAATCTGATCTTGCTTTGCCCCCTGTTGTGCTAATCTGAACTCCCTTGAAGCTCTTGTGAATTCAATATGAGCTCAGTTGAGTTCAACTTCTCCAGGAGGAAGAGTGCGCTGAGTATCTGGATCCCAGTCAATGGTGCATCTACTTAAAAGTTTGAAGTCAATATTTTTGAGCCTGAATTCTTCAATCGTCAGTCAATATCTCTCTCTCTGTCTTTTTTTTTCGCTTCATTCCAAACATGTGCGATTGAAACTGCATTTATCCCCAATTCTTTCAGAAATCAGTTTGGTTAATGATCCTGATTTAAAAGTCATTACTGCTAACAACTAGTGATATTTTGCTCTTCACATTTCAGCTTTCACAAGTGTTTAAATGAAACATTTTGATCACTCAAATGACAATAAAAGTTCTCATTACAGGCATCAATTGGATTCTCAGAATTTTGCATGCTCATCTGTTGTGGACTCTATCACCAAAATCATTAACATGGTGTTTAAAGTTCACCTCTTTTGGTTATTAAAATTGGTAGAAATGGATTTTTTTTGTACATAACATGCAATAAACTGATGCACATTCTTTTTAGCCATCGGGTAAATCCCACCAGCCATCCTCATTAATGGGTATATGCTCTGTAACATCATTCCTCTCTCCTGTTATTTTTTTTTTCGTAACTATGAATCTTGTTTTGTTTTTGGATTCTGGATATGGTGATATTAAGACAAAATAGATTAATTTATTCCATGATTAGCACACTGGTGTATAGTAAATGTCCTAAGCATGAAATAGCACCTCTAAATACATACATATGTCATAATTATTATCATACCTGCTATTGTTACTTTCATTCACTCATTTTGTCCTCCAGGCAGAGGCAGCCATTTGCAGGGCCTAACTGGCCAGAGGATAAAATGTGTTTATAGCACAACTGCCTAAGAGGGGGGAAAAAGCCTGAATTTAAAACAAAATGTAACAAAATAACGACCTACACTTCCCATCTCTACCTTGCAGAATTTCATTGACAAAAATGACAACCTGAATTTACAAGAAAAGTGATGTTATTGAAATTAACACTATGTTGGGCTCTTTCAAACACAGATTTTTCTCAGATATGATCAACCTGGTTGTCAGGCTATTGTGGAAGTAAGGTATTATGGACTGAATGTTCATGTTCCCCTGAAATTCATATGTTGAAATCCTAACGCTCCACGTGATGGTGTTTGGATCCATGGCTCCTATGATGGGGTTATTGTATTTACCAGAGGAAGAGACTAGAGCTGTCTCTCTGCCATGAGAGGACCCAGTGAAAAGACAACTGTCTGTAAACCAGGAAGAGGTCCAGGAACTGGCACCCTGATCTTAGTCTTCTAGGCTTCCAAACTGAGAGAAATAAATTTTTGTTGTTTAAGCCACCCAGGTTATGGCATTTTGTTACATACAGTAGCCTAAGTCATAAAAAAAAAAAAAAAGAAAAGAAAATGGGGGAAGAAAGCAGAGTATATTCCTGGACACCTAAGACTTTAATCTTGGTACTACTATTCCAAGAACTCCATAGACTTTCCAGACCTGAAGGGCAAGTGCATATTGATCCTACAGCAGCAACATTAAGATATGGATTCGTATCCAGCTTCTACAGATTTGAATCCAGCTTCTACAACTGTCTAGATCTATAAAATGAAGTAAGTTACTTAATGTTTCTGATCCTCAGTTTCCTCAACTATATAATGGTGACCATAATAATTCTATAGGGTTAACCTGAGTTTTGAATGAGATGTTATAATTAAAATCATAAGTTTATTGAATATCATTTGCATTCAATGAATTGTACCTTTTATTATTACTGTTTTTGTGAATCGGTTGATAATTACATCCAGTTTATATTTATATATTTCTCTGTACTTTTGGTCTCCTTTTCTCTTGCTCTATTTTCCTTCTTTTCTGTGAGTCCAACCTACAAAATTGCTCAGGGAAAAATATTTTTTGTTAAGTTTATCATGATTCATGTAAAGTTTTCCAATTAGGCAGATTTTGTATACAGGTCATCCCATGGGCTATCAACCTATATGCCCAAGCTATCAATCACTGCCTTACTTATATTACAAAGCATGGCCCACTGAAGCAAATACATGATGGTAGAGCCACATGGCCAAAAAACACTGTGTCTAACACACAAGCTATTGCCTGATCATTTCTCTTAGGAGATGGAGTCAGAGATTAGACCTTCACAAATACCTCTACAATGAAGTCATCGAACCTGTTTGTGACAAATACAACCATGGCTGATTTTCAACACACTGATTGTTGTAACAAGAAGTTACACAGTCTTCCCCTAGTATTTTTTTTTTTTTTTTTTTTTTGTCAAGCCCAACTTAAAGAAATCTGTGTTAAGAAGAAAGAACTATAGGGCAGAGCCTTGATGTGCTCTGAAAAGGGAACCATGGAGAAAATTAATGGTTAGGAGGAGGAAATGGTAACAAAGATAAAGGATAGTTACTCTCTAAAAACAAAACCAAACAACATAATAGATAGGACTGGAGTACAGACCCAGCTGGCCTTTATTTAAATAGTCGAGTCAATCCATCAATCAATGGCTGTCCTGGGACCAGATCAGTCCCAAGAAAAACATTTGTGTGAGAGACAAAGACTCTGTGTGTTTGTGTTTTTATGTATGTGTGTTGCAGGAGTGCTAACAACACTAACTCCGTCTTTAGCTCTCCATCTTGTTCATGCCTGTGCAATGACCTCCCTCAGCGCTATATATTTCAGGTCCCGTGGAGGTTAATTGTGCTCTGACTGGAATGTGGGAAGGCTTGTTTTGATCTTCCCTAAAGTGGTGCACAGAAGTTTCCACTTTAGGTACCTAGTAGAGCTGATTGGTACACAGAAGTTCCCACTTTAGCTAATTAGTGAAAAGGCTGGTGCAGAGAGGGGCCCATTTAGCTAACCAGTAGAGATGGTCAGCACACATATGGCCCCACTTTAAATAACTAGTAGAGATCCAGTGGCTCACAGATGGTGCCACTTTATAACTACCCCGTGACCTCCTTGCCATGCTTCTTATTCTGTAAAAGCTGGGGGCTTAAGCTCTGGTTTTGTCAGAAAATGGGGGCAGAGAATAGCTGCAGGCTGCCTGTCTCATCAGACTGCCTGAATTCCTGGTAGGTAAGTTATCCTGAGTAAAACCCTGTATAAATGGTGTGGAGTGGGTTGTATCATTTCTCAATGTCAAAGTGACTTCTCAGTCTGGAGGATACTTTACTGAGCCTCCTTCCCCTTCTAACCTGTGTATTTAAAGGAGACAGAAAAGGATAAATAGTTTCTTTCTGGTACTACCCTTAGGAAACTACCAAAGAACTGAATTGCTTTAGCCTTATGTTTTTAATGTCATTTATTTATTTTTGAGGGAGAGTAAGTGCGTGCCCACACTTGGGTGAGCCGGGGAGGGGCAGTGAAAGAAAGAATATCCCAAGCAGGCTCTGTCCTGGAATTCATGAACCATGAGAGCGTGACTTGTGCCAAAATCAAGATTCAGAAGCTTAACTGACTGAGCTACCCAGGCGCCTCTCAATTGGTTTAGTCTTATATTTGTTTTGGTGTTTGTGAAATCGTTTTTGAAAAGAAGGAAAAACTGGTATCTAGGGGCTAATTTAAAAATGTCTGTCTTTCTAATAACTAAGCCATGGGTGTGATGTATAGCATGATAACAATACTTAATACTGTGTTGTATATTTGCAAATTGTTAAGACCGAGATCTCAAAAGCTCTCATGACAAAAAAAAAAAAAAAAAAAAAAAAGTTGTAACTGTGTGGTGGTGGATATTAACGACTTATTGTGGTGATCATTTTGCGATAAATGCAAATGTCGGATCATTATGTTGTACACCCGAAACTAACGTTGCATATCAGTTATACCTCAAGTAAATAAGTTATGGGCTAAAGACATGGACTAAAATCTAATACCTACGTTAAATACTAATTTTCCTTAAGTGCTGAAAAAATGAGCATTAATATATTACATACAAATTTCCTTTTTGTATTGTGATTACCTTTTCTCTTGTGTCTCGGTGAAATGTTGTATTTACTAATATCACAAACACGGAGATAGATGAACAGGCAATATTTTGAAACTCAAGTCACTAGTGATCTTATGAGGAACATACAGGTGTAATGACTTAAAATAATCTGAATATATAGGATGGTATGGGATCATGGAGCAAAGAAAGCCTCTTCTTCTTGAGTTCATAAGTATCAGTGACTTGGTTGATGTAGTTTTTCCAAAACAAGGAAATTTAGTTTCCTATAGTAAACTTGATCCTGGTTTGATCACTGGAGTTTGGCCGAAATGAACAGTGTTTGTAATCACTTCAAGAATGCGTAAACAATCAAAATAGATTTTGGTACTTGAGCACATTTCATACATAGATACTGGAGGAGAGAGATGTTTTTCGTGCCTTGGAAGGCTAAGTAGGTAAGTATTGATGTGAGGCTGACAATGATAATCTTAGTGAAATACATAGAATTTTGTTTTAGGGTGTGAAAATTAGAAACCCATACTTGTATGCAGAGGAGAGACAGGAAGAAAGAGGCTGCTGGGGAGACTGAAGTTTCTACCATACCAGATCTGATCTGATAGAAACTCATAATGGCTGTGTTTTTCCTGCTACACTGAGCTGAGCCTGTAGACGTTTGATCACCAGAGTTCTGGCTAATACAACATTGATATATGATCATTAACTTCTAGACTTAATTTCTAGTTTCACCGGTTTTCCACTAGTGTCATTTTCCATTGCAGGATCCAGTCCAGAACACCATATTGCATTTATTGAGCTTCTGAAGAAGAGGATGAAACATGTCAAAATCCTTTGGGGCCATGATACCATAGTCAAATAACTATTAATCCCATTTTTCTTCAAGATGTCGGGTTTCTTTTAATCCTAGAAATAAGAGATTTCAGTGACAAATTTCAAAATAAAAACAAGCAGTTACTTCAAATCTGTTTATTTGCTAACAATCTGTTAGTGTAAACAATTAAAATCTCTTGCTTGTTAGAAATACTTCTTTGAACAGGTAACATCACGTTATCAGGCATGAAATAGTAGGAGAAACCACTTCTGCCAACTTTACTTTTGATAGAACTCCATAACTCCGATCTTAACATAGGATTGGATTTAAATTGCAGCCATTAAGGCATGTCTCCACTTTATATTAGGGTTTTAATTTAATATTTGTCACCAAGGAAACTGATTTGCATTTTAATGGGAAAAATCACTATGCAAACTTTTGAAACATTTCACCTAGAGGTTGACAGCAAAGTCAAAGGAAGTGAGTTCCTAACCAAAAAAAAAAAAAAAAAAAATCATATCAACTGGAATTACTTTATTTTTAAAATCAGATATTCTGCTGGGAATTAAACCTAGGTTTTCAATTTTCTAAATGGTCTAAGACTGATTTTTTCCATTGAAATAAATGTTTATAGGTGATGCATATTTAAAATATGGGTTGCATAGATTTTCCATTTTACAACTATAAACTAAGAATTTTATCTTATAAAAAGAACCTTCATTCTACAACAGTGGTGCATGTCTTTGTTTTCTTATTCATGTTTTTCATTAAGAGTCCAGGAGAATTTCTGATGTATAAGTAGGCATTAACATGAAACAATTTCTTCTTTTCTCAGTATAGTAACACACATTTCAGCAAAAATTAAAAACATAACAAAGATAGTTGCAAGTGAGCCAAATACAAAACTGTTGACCTATTTACTAAAAGAGATTTATACCACTTGAAAACACTGGGTTCTAAGATTTTACTATTAGCAGAAAATGAGTCATCAGTTTAAATGTAGAAACCAAAAAATTGTTTTAAATAGCTAAAGCAACTTGTTTTTTTCCGAGGATCTTGGCTACTTAGAAAAGTAGCATCATTTTTTTTTTTTTTCCGGGCATCAATTTCTCCTTAATACCTGGTCTTTGTTAACTCAGTCATAAAGATTATCTTCAGTAATAGGGGTAAAATGTCTAGCATGGTTCTCAGCAAGCATTTAATTAACAGGAGTCACGTTCTCATTTTGTGTACAAACTGTGAGTATTGCCGATTAGGTCAACTACACGTATTTCATTAGGTCCAGATGATATACAAGACTTAATACTTGATTCTCAATCTTGGTATGATAATTCTTACATGTTCTACTTGTTAGATAATCATGGTTCCAATATTTTAATATAGGATTTTCCTCCTCAATACAAGATCTAATTGAGGGCTATGCTTTGCATACAGTTGTTTGATGTGTTGGTATTTTATTTACTTTGGAATTGACTCTCAGCAGTCTATAATCTTTCATGGCATAGACGTTTTGAAAAACACAGACTTGGGGCGCCTGGGTGGCGCAGTCGGTTAAGCGTCCGACTTCAGCCAGGTCACGATCTCGCGGTCTGTGAGTTCGAGCCCCGCGTCGGGCTCTGGGCTGATGGCTCAGAGCCTGGAGCCTGTTTCCGATTCTGTGTCTCCCTCTCTCTCTGCCCCTCCCCCGTTCATGCTCTGTCTCTCTCTGTCCCAAAAATAAATAAACGTTGAAAAAAAAAATTAAAAAGAAAAACACAGACTTGTTACAGCTTGTTGCTTATTTTGGAGTTGTTTAGTGCTTCTCAGAATTAGAGACACGTTGTATATCCATGGCTAGATTATGGCACAGATGGGACAGAAACATTTTTAATGTTTCACATACACCAGGAGGTACATGGTATCTGACCATCCCTTTGTGTAATGTTGATTATTATCTTATTATCCGGGTATTTCCCAGTTTCTTCACACTACTGTATTTCCCCTTCCACACAATAAGTAGTTTGTAGGGAGACTTTTTGAGATGATGCAGTACTGCTATCAACCCTCATTCCCCATGGCACTTGCCAGGAACAATTTATTTATTTAAAAAAAATTTTTTTATGTGTATTTATTTTTGAGACAGAAAGAGATCTTGAGTGGGGGAGGGGCAGAGAAAGAGGGTGACATAGAATCCGAAGCAGGCTTCAGGCTGTGAGCCATCAGCACAGACCCCGACGTGGGGATCAAACCCACCAACCGTAAGATCATGACCTGAGTCGAAATCAAAGGTCTGATGCTTAACCAACTGAGCCACCCAGGCGCCCCCATGGAACAATTTAACTGAGAATTGCAAACTAGTGATATTCCGACCCCACCAATCAATTCATCTTTAAGAGACCTGGCACTATAAGGATGTTGTCTCTCTTCCCCTGCTTCTTTTTTTTTTCCATGTACATATTAATTTATTTTTCTTCTATCAATTTAGTGTCAAAGTGAAATCACACATTATCATTTTAAGTAAAGTGCTAGGATCCATCACTCTCTTTGTCTATTGAGATAATCAAATTGTCCAGATTTGGCTGTGATTTCTCCAGAATAGATTCCTTTTGGGAGTGAGCAATATTCTGAAGCCAAGATGTATGCCAGATACATATTATAGAGCTGTAATACACGAATGTATGTTTTATTACTACTAGAATTAATGTTGCTTCTAGATTGTTTCAATAAGGAACTGGAGCTGGAGCAAATAAATACATGGACACACATGCATGATATAAACACATACAAACACACACAAAATCGTGATTACATATGTTTGTGTGTATTTCCTTCCTCAATAAGAGCCCAACTTCCAACTAAATTGTGTGTTGAATACGTGAAAGAGTTTCTAGATGTACAACACTCTTCAACTCATTTTTCCTCCATTCTTTCATGAACAACAGGCAGCATGCAACATAGATGTGTGCAGTTTACTCCCTTAATTTAATGACATAATTGGGAACTCTCTTCATATTCATAGACCTACTTATTTTCAAAGCGATATTATACTCTTGGTGTATGTGCAAAATAGTTTATTCTACAAAATCTCTGATGTTTGGGCATTTAGGCCATTTCCAAAATGTTGCATTTTGATGTAATGCAATTTACATATAACACAAGGGAGTAACTTTGTGTAATAAGTTTGTATGCAAGGGAATAGCTTTGTATTTTGTTGTTGTTGTTCCTGGGGTTCCATCATCAGGATAAATTTCTAGAAGTTAGTTGACTTGATCAAAGGGTAAATGCACACATAGTTTTGCTACATGTTGGCAAAATGTGTCTGTAAGTTGTTACTACATTTTTGCATGTAAACCACATTGCAAGACAGTGCAGGCTTTTTTATGGCCTAGGCCAGATAGTGAATAATCCAGTTTTTGGAGTTTGGCCAATCTGATGGGTGAGATAGAATACATGGATGTTGTTTTTATTTGCATTCTCTTAAATATGAAGGCTTAACTGTTAAAATATTTAATGGCCATTTTAATATTTGTCACTTTAATGGCCATTTTAATATTTGTCACTTGAGCATTTTGCTGTATGATTTTGAGCTACTGTTTTCTTAGTATTTGAATGTTCTTTATACATTAGGGTTATCTTTGCCCTAATCATACTTTTTTTTTCCCCAGGTTAATTAAGAATCATAATTTTTCTAGTACTTAACTTCTTACTCCCCGCCCCCCCACCCCTCTGATTTATCTGGAATTGAGAGTTGTGTGTGGTATGACAAATGGATCAAATATAATCACATGGCTCATGGCCATCTAGTTTTTCCAACACCATCTATTTTAAAAAGCTAACTTTGCATCAGTAATTGGAAATACTAAACTCATAGCTGATTTTGTATGTAGTTTTGGATTCTTAAGGGCTCTATTCTTTTTCAAGGTTTTGTCTACTTGTGTAACCATACTACACTGTTTCCTTGGGTTATTCTTTTGAGGAAGAAGCTATGAAGAATGCTTAGTGTGTGATAGGATATACCTCCCCTTGCACTTAATATTCTTATGTCTGTACAAGGGTTTCTTAGAAACCTTTCCCATTTTTTTTCCTAAGTTGTGCTTAGTATCATCTGAGTTAGAATGTTCTTAGGTAGAATGTCTGAAGACAACATAATGTTAATTCCATTTGCTCAGGCTTACTTTTGTGTCTCTGTGAGTGTTTTATACAACGCACAGGCACACACATACAGCATCGAGATGGGATATGTGAACAAAGGTTTTTCTCCTCCCTCTCGTCCACATCACACAGACATTTCATTACATGTGCCTTTTGTTGAAATGAATAGCACATTGGACTAAGTCTCAGAAGGGCCTTGAAAGCATTTGATACAAATAAAATACCTACAGTATGCCACACACTTTGCCACATCCTTTGAATTATTCTAGTCATGATTCTCCCTTTTTGGCAAATTGGACAAGAAATTTATAAAATTAGGATGTTATACCACATAATCTGAGACAATTTTCAGTCCCAGTGGCTAGTTTTAAGGTTGTAAATGGGAATCTTCAATACCATGATTCTGGATTATATTTCCTTTAGCTCTTCTTTTGTTTAATTTCTCAGACTCTGGACGAAGAGGCACATAGTATCAAGAAGATACTTTTATAAGTGATAAACTATTGCCGATTTTGCTATTGAAATTGTGTTTAGTTTTCAAATACCTGTTTTTCTTTAATTTACTAAGAAAAAATAGATGGCATTTTTCTGAAATTCATAAAGATGGCCTGCAGGGAAATAGCTAATTATCCTAAGTATATTTTATTTTATTTATTTACTTATTTTTTTTTTTTATGAAATTTATTGACAAATTGGTTTCCATACAACACCCAGTGCTCATCCCAAAAGGTGCCCTCCTCAATACCCATCACCCACCCTCCCCTCCCTCCCACCCCCCATCAACCCTCAGTTTGTTCTCAGTTTTTAACAGTCTCTTATGCTTTGGCTCTCTCCCACTCTAACCTCTTTTTTTTTTTTTCCTTCCCCTCCCCCATGGGTTCCTGTTAAGTTTCTCAGGATCCACATAAGAGTGAAACCATATGGTATCTGTCTTTCTCTGTATGGCTTATTTCACTTAGCATTACACTCTCCAGTTCCATCCACGTTGCTACAAAGGGCCATATTTCATTTTTTCTCATTGCCACATAGTATTCCATTGTGTATATAAACCACAATTTCTTTATCCATTCATCAGTTGATGGACATTTAGGCTCTTTCCATAATTTGGCTATTGTTGAGAGTGCTGCTATGAACATTGGGGTACAAGTGCCCCTATGCATCAGTACTCCTGTATCCCTTGGATAAATTCCTAGCAGTGCTATTGCTGGGTCATAGGGTAGGTCTATTTTTAATTTTCTGAGGAACCTCCACACTGCTTTCCAGAGCGGCTGCACCAATTTGCATTCCCACCAACAGTGCAAGAGGGTTCCCGTTTCTCCACATCCTCTCCAGCATCTATAGTCTCCTGATTGGTTCATTTTGGCCACTCTGACTGGCGTGAGGTGATACCTGAGTGTGGTTTTGATTTGTATTTCCCTGATAAGGAGCGACGCTGAACATCTTTTCATGTGCCTGTTGGCCATCTGGATGTCTTCTTTAGAGAAGTGTCTATTCATGTTTTCTGCCCATTTCTTCACTGGGTTATTTGTTTTTTCGGGTGTGGAGTTTGGTGAGCTCTTTATAGATTTTAGATACTAGCCCTTTGTCCGATATGTCATTTGCAAATATCTTTTCCCATTCCGTTGGTTGCCTTTTAGTTTTGTTGGTTGTTTCCTTTGCCGTGCAGAAGCTTTTTATCTTCATAAGGTCCCAGTAATTCACTTTTGCTTTTAATTCCCTTGCCTTTGGAGATGTGTCGAGTAAGAGATTGCTACGGCTGAGGTCAGAGAGGTCTTTTCCTGCTTTCTCCTCTAAGGTTTTGATGGTTTCCTGTCTCACATTTAGGTCCTTTATCCATTTTGAGTTTATTTTTGTAAATGGTGTGAGAAAGTGATCTAGTTTCAACCTTCTGCATGTTGCTGTCCAGTTCTCCCAGCACCATTTGTTAAAGAGGCTGTCTTTTTTCCATTGGATGTTCTTTCCTGCTTTGTCAAAGATGAGTTGGCCATACGTTTGTGGGTCTAGTTCTGGGGTTTCTATTCTATTCCATTGGTCTGTGTGTCTGTTTTTGTGCCAATACCATGCTGTCTTGATGATGACAGCTTTGTAGTAGAGGCTAAAGTCTGGGATTGTGATGCCTCCTGCTTTGGTCTTCTTCTTCAGAATTCCTTTGGCTATTCGGGGCCTTTTGTGGTTCCATATGAATTTTAGGATTGCTTGTTCTAGTTTCGAGAAGAATGCTGGTGCAATTTTGATTGGGATTGCATTGAATGTGTAGATAGCTTTGGGTAGTATTGACATTTTGACAATATTTATTTTTCCA
Organism: Lynx canadensis; assembly: GCF_007474595.2. Lineage (NCBI taxonomy): Eukaryota > Metazoa > Chordata > Mammalia > Carnivora > Felidae > Lynx > Lynx canadensis. The sequence continues at coordinate 22,397,971 of NC_044317.1, forward strand.
ATCCATGAGCAGGGAATGTCTTTCCATTTCTTTAAATCTTCTTCAATGACCTTCATAAGCTTTCTATAGTTTTCAGCATACAGATCCTTTACATCTTTGGTTAGATTTATTCCTAGGTATTTTATGTTTCTTGGTGCAATTGTGAATGGGATCAGTTTCTTTATTTGTCTTTCTGTGGCTTCGTTGTTAGTGTATAAGAATGCAACTGATTTCTGGACATTGATTTTGTATCCTGCAACTTTGCTGAATTCATGTATCAGTTCTAGCAGACTTTTGGTGGAGTCTATCGGATTTTCCATGTATAATATCATGTCATCTGCAAAAAGCGAAAGCTTGACTTCATCTTTGCCAATTTTGATGCCTTTGATTTCCTTTTGTTGTCTGATTGCTGATGCTAGAACTTCCAGCACTATGTGAAACAACAGCGGTGAGAGTGGGCATCCCTGTCGTGTTCCTGATCTCAGGGAAAAAGCTCTCAGTTTTTCCCCATTGAGGATGATGTTAGCTGTGGGCTTTTCATAAATGGCTTTGATGATCTTTAAGTATGTTCCTTCTATCCCGACTTTCTCAAGGGTTTTTATTAAGAAAGGGTGCTGGATTTTGTCAAAGGCCTTTTCTGCATCGATTGACAGGATCATATGGTTCTTCTCTTTTTTTTTGTTAATGTGATGTATCACGTTGATTGATTTGCGAATGTTGAACCAGCCCTGCATCCCAGGAATGAATCCCACTTTGTCATGGTGAATAATTCTTTTTATATGCTGTTGAATTGGATTTGCTAGTATCTTATTGAGAATTTTTGCATCCATATTCATCAGGGATATTGGCCTGTAGTTCTCTTTTTTTACTGGGTCTCTGTCTGGTTTAGGAATCAAAGTAATACTGGCTTCATAGAATGAGTCTGGAAGTTTTCCTTCCCTTTCTATTTCTTGGAATAGCTTGAGAAGGATAGGTATTATCTCTGCTTTAAATGTCTGGTAGAACTCCCCTGGGAAGCCATCTGGTCCTGGACTCTTATTTGTTGGGAGATTTTTGATAACCGATTCAATTTCTTCGCTGGTTATGGGTCTGTTCAAGCTTTCTCTTTCCTCCTGATTGAGTTTTGGAAGAGTGTGGGTGTTCAGGAATTTGTCCATTTCTTCCAGGTTGTCCAGTTTGTTGGCATATAATTTTTCATAGTATTCCCTGATAATTGTTTGTATCTCTGAGGGATTGGTTGTAATAATTCCATTTTCATTCATGATTTTATCTATTTGGGTCATCTCCCTTTTCTTTTTGAGAAGCCTGGCTAGAGGTTTGTCAATTTTGTTTATTTTTTCAAAAAACCAACTCTTGGTTTCGTTGATCTGCTCTACAGTTTTTTTAGATTCTATATTGTTTATTTCTGCTCTGATCTTTATTATTTCTCTTCTTCTGCTGGGTTTAGGCTGCCTTTGCTGTTCTGCTTCTATTTCCTTTAGGTGTGCTGTTAGATTTTGTATTTGGGATTTTTCTTGTTTCTTGAGATAGGCCTGGATTGCAATGTATTTTCCTCTCAGGACTGCCTTCGCTGCGTCCCAAAGCGTTTGGATTGTTGTATTTTCATTTTCGTTTGTTTCCATATATTTTTTGATTTCTTCTCTAATTGCCTGGTTGACCCACTCATTCGTTAGTAGGGTGTTCTTTAACCTCCACGCTTTTGGAGGTTTTCCAGACTTTTTCCTGTGGTTGATTTCAAGCTTCATAGCATTGTGGTCTGAAAGTATGCATGGTATAATTTCAATTCTTGTAAACTTATGAAGGGCTGTTTTGTGACCCAGTATATGATCTATCTTGGAGAATGTTCCATGTGCACTCGAGAAGAAAGTATATTCTGTTGCTTTGGGATGCAGAGTTCTAAATATATCTGTCAAGTCCATCTGATCCAATGTCTCATTCAGGGCCCTTGTTTCTTTATTGACTGTGTGTCTAGATGATCTATCCATTTCTGTAAGTGGGGTGTTAAAGTCCCCTGCAATTACCACATTCTTATCAATAAGGTTGCTTCTGTTTATGAGTAATTGTTTTATATACTTCGGGGCTCCGGTATTCGGCGCATAGACATTTATAATTGTTAGCTCTTCCTGATGGATAGACCCTGTAACTATTATATAATGTCCTTCTTCATCTCTTGTTACAGCCTTTAATTTAAAGTCTAGTTTGTCTGATATAAGTATGGCTACTCCAGCTTTCTTTTGGCTTCCAGTAGCATGATAAATAGTTCTCCATCCCCTCACTCTCAATCTAAAGGTGTCCTCAGGTCTAAAATGAGTCTCTTGTAGACAGCAAATAGATGGGTCTTGTTTTTTTTATCCATTCTGATACCCTATGTCTTTTGGTTGGCGCATTTAATCCGTTTACATTCAGTGTTATTATAGAAAGATACGGGTTTAGAGTCATTGTGATGTCTGTATGTTTTATGCTTGTAGTGATGTCTCTGGTACTTTGTCTCACAGGGTCCCCCTTAGGATCTCTTGTAGGGCTGGTTTAGTGGTGACAAATTCCTTCAGTTTTTGTTTGTTTGGGAAGACCTTTATCTCTCCTTCTATTCTAAATGACAGACTTGCTGGATAAAGGATTCTCGGCTGCATATTTTTGCTGTCTAGCACCCTGAAAATCTCGTGCCAATTCTTTCTGGACTGCCAAGTTTCAAAAGAGAGATCAGTCACGAGTCTTATAGGTCTCCCTTTATATGTGAGGGCACGTTTACCCCTTGCTGCTTTCAGAATTTTCTCTTTATCCTTGTATTTTGCCAGTTTCACTATGATATGTCGTGCAGAAGATCGATTCAAGTTACGTCTGAAGGGAGTTCTCTGTGCCTCTTGGATTTCAATGCCTTTTTCCTTCCCAAGTTCAGGGAAGTTCTCAGCTATGATTTCTTCAAGTACCCCTTCAGCACCTTTCTCTCTCTCTTCCTCCTCTGGAATACCAATTATGCGTATATTATTTCTTTTTAGTGTATCACTTAGTTCTCTAATTTTCCCCTCATACTCCTGGATTTTTTTATCTCTCTTTTTCTCAGCTTCCTCTTTTTCCATAACTTTATCTTCTAGTTCACCTATTCTCTCCTCTGCCTCTTCCATCCGAGCCGTGGTGGTTTGCATTTTGTTTTGCATTTCCTTTAAAGCGTTTTTCAGCTCCTCGTGACTGTTCCTTAGTCCCTTGATCTCTGTAGCAAGAGATTCTCTGCTGTCCTGTATACTGTTTTCCAGCCCAGCGATTAATTTTATGACTATTATTCTAAATTCACTTTCTGTTATATTATTTAAATCCTTTTTGATCAGCTCATTAGCTGTTGTTATTTCCTGGAGATTCTTCTGAGGGGAATTCTTCCGCTTGGTCATTTTGGATAGTCCCTGGTGTGGTGAGGACCTGCAGGGCACTTCCCCTGTGCTGTGGTGTATAACTGGAGTTGGTGGGCGGGGCCGCAGTCAGTCCTGATGTCTGCCCCCAGCCCACCGCTGGGGCCACAGTCAGACTGGTGTGTGCCTTCTCTTCCCCTCTCCTAGGGGCGGGATTCACTGTGGGGTGGCGTGGCCCGACTGGGCTACTTGCACACTGCCAGGCTTGTGATGCTGGGGATCTGGCGTATTAGCTGGGGTGGGAAGGCAAGGTGCACGGCGGGAGGGGGGGCAGGCTTAGCTCGCTTCTCCTTAGGTGATCCACTTCAGGAGGGGCCCTGTGGCAGCCGGAGGGAGTCAGATCCGCTGCCGGAGGTTTGGCTCCGCAGAAGCACAGAGTTGGGTGTTTGCGCGGAGCGAGCAATTTCCCTGGCCGGAACCGGTTCCCTTTGGGATTTTGGCTGGGGGATGGGCGGGGGAGATGGCGCTGGCGAGCGCCTTTGTTCCCCACCAAACTGAGCTCTGTCGTCCGGGGGCTCCGCAGCTCACCCGCCCTTTGTCCTCCAGCCTTCCCGCTTTCCGAGCAGAGCTGTTAACTTATGACCTCCCAGACGCTAAGTCGCGCTTGCTGTCGGAACACAGTCCGTCAGGCCCCTCCGCTTTTGCAAGCGGGACTAGGGGGCTCTGCTTGGCTGGCGAGCCGCCCCTCCGCCCCGGCTCCCTCCCGCCAGTCCGTGGAGCGCGCACCACCTCGCCGCCCTTCCTACCCTCTTCCGTGGGCCTCTCGTCTGCACTTGGGTCCGGTGACTCCGTTCTGCTCATCCTAAGTATATTTTAAAACTCCCAAAAGGAGACGGAGGAAAACCTTCTTCAAATGGGTCTGTTAAAATAGCTTAAAATCCTTTCATAAACTCATGGATCATCCCAATAGTGGGATTTATTAGGACCGTTTCTATGCTGCATAAAGAAAAAGTAGTATTATCCTACACAGAAACCTGTAGCTGCAAGGGGGAAATAGACCATTTAAATGCAAATCTTCTAATCCTAGAGATTCACTCTCTAAATAGAAGTGGGTCTTCAGGGTGACTCATGAAGTTAGCAATATATGGCCATTCTTTTGGGAATACTTATTTTAGGAAATCTAATAACCTGCTTTATTATGTGAAGATACAGTGTTTTACTGCGTATCCTCAAAATAATGTAGTTACTGTTGCTCATAATGTGTGGGCTTCCTGGTAGTGAAAAGTTTTAGTGGCTCCTTAAGTTATAAATCAGGTGCCAAAAAGTTGCCTTTCTAGCTACAGTATTAAATTGTCTATAGCAATTACATAGTATATATTCTCCAGTCACAATGACTGAAAAAGTGTTGAAGAGAAGTATGTTAAAAAGACAGAATGGTGTAGATGTTTGAGGAGCAATTCCACTGCAAGACACACACTTCTGAGCTGTCTTTCCACAAATCACACTGCATACTCATTTAAAAAAAAATTCCTGTATACTATGGTGTAGTAAACTATTTGTAAACTATACTTTCAATGCTTAAAAATACATAGATGGACTTAGACGGATGAGTTGTGACATCCCAGTTCCAATGTGATTTCTGGAATTTTTGTCGATAAAAATTCGCTCTTCTCTGTATCCCCCTAACATTCACTTGTAAGTAATCAGTGAATGAAACAGACTGCTGGTGGTTTTGGAGGAGTGGGTACAATGGTAAGCTCTCAGTGAAATCCATTGCTTAATGCAAATTTCAAGTTAAAATTTTTTTTTCAACGTTCATTCATTTTTGAGAGACACAGACAGTGCAAGTGCGAGAGGGGCAGAGACAGAGAGAGACACAGAAAATGAAGCAGGCTCCAGGCTCTGAGCTGTCAGCATAGAGCCTGACATGAGCCTCTTACTCAGGAACCGTGACATCATGACCTTTGCTGAAGTCGGATGCTCAACCCAGTGTGCCACCCAGGTGCCCCTGAAAACTTTATTTTTGATCACATAAACCAACTCCTCCTCTGCTGAAACCAACAGAATGCTTCAAATCTGAGAAGCAGAGTATGGATAAGTGTTCACAAAGGAATTTGCATTTGATTTGATTTTGAGGGAAAACAGGCCTGCTCCTGAATAGGTAGGTGGCAGCGAGTTTGAGGGATGTAGGGGAGAATGGCACTGGAGTTAACCATGGCATATACAGATCATGGGTGGTCCTAAAATCAGATAAGATAGAGACAAATGACATTGAGGAGGGTACCTATTGGGATGAGCAGTGGGTGTCAAATTGGTATGGAAACCAATTTGACAATAAATAATATTTAATATAAAAATAAATAAAAATAAAAATAATATTAAAAAAGACAAGTGACCTGTGGGGTGAGCTGAGCAACACAGAAATGGGTGGAGAGAGGACACTATACAGAAGGTGCTAGAGTCAAATTAAGCAAGAAATTGTTTCTGGCCTGAAGGAATTTCAAATTTTACAATAGGCTATTTTGAAGGAAGTTCTGTTTTTTTGTTTTTGTTTTGTTTTGTTTTTACTCATTAGTTTTATAAATCAGAATAACCTGTGTGATAACTTTGCTCTGTGAGCACAAAATACAATAAGTGGGAGAGGGGAGAAGTAGAATATTTTGGTTAACAATACAGTCAGCAGATTGAAAAAGATTTGAACTACGTGTGTCTACTTCAATACAGATTTTTTTTTTTTTTAAGATTCAGTATAGTACTGTATCCCACAAATGTCCAGCACATAGAAGGGGGGTGACAAACGCTGGAAATACAAATGAATGGGTTGAATTAGGACAGGCAGAGGAATTAGGATAGGGGTATGGAGAATGTTCAAGGGGGACAGAGGGCTTAGGGCCAACATTTGAAGGTGAGAAACCGCTAGCAAATGCAAGCCTGCCTGCACTATTTTTAACACCTGGCGACTTCTGGTCAACTGTAGGCTAGGAGTAGGTTGGGGGGAGTTGAAGTTACATGGGGATTTTGAACTGTGATATGGAGGGAGGTCGTTAACCCTAACTCTCACTTTGTTCAAGGTTCAACGCATAGTCATTGTGGTTGACAGAGTTGTGGAGTAATTCATTGCAAACTAGGAAAAGCCTGAGATACTTCTTTCTACCTTGGAAGACTAGGTAGATAGCGTTATTTGCCACATGGAATGTTCACACTTAGGAAAACTTTATACTGAGGGCTATGCAAAAGATTGGTAAGAGGTATGAAGTTTGTGTGCAAAAGGTCAGAATCCCTTATGGGTAGAGAAAGCCAGTAGGTAAGAGGTTACCAGAGCTTGCAGGACAGCAGCCATATCTGTGCCCTTGTACAGACTGGATTATCCTTAGTTTATAGAAGAGATCTCAAAACTAGCTGGAGGTTAGAATCACCTGGAAGTTGAAAAAGAATGGCAGTGCCTGGATGCATTCCCTGTGATTGTAACTTGGCTCAGATCCTCACATGCAATAGAGATGAAGATAGCTGATGTAAATGGTAACTGGAGAGTGGGTACATTTTTTGTTCATTCTCTTTGGTGACTTTCACCTGCATAATTGTAGACTAGTTGCCTCCCTTACTAGACTATGTGATGACAAGGGCTAGACCTGCTTCATTCAGCCTCATTTTTCGGGAGTCAGTACTGTGGCATACACTCTCTGTGTAGTCATGTAAACTGTTGACTTTCTAACTTGCTGAGCAATATCCTACCCCATCCCTACCTCCATGGAACTTAGATTCTGTAGAGAAAGAAGATGTGAGGAAGGAAACAGGAAGACAAGACTTTGAGTCCATATCTTATCTGCCAGGTTTATATTTGGTTTTCTATCTTATCACTAATGATGGATCCATGGAATTTTAAGAAGCATTAAATAAAAGAAGCGTTTGGGTGGGTAAATACAGGTGCATGAACAGGAAGGTTGTATTATAAAATACTCAGAGAACATGGTGAGGATGCATGAGATCTTTAACAGGCAAAATAATGTGTGCTGAGGACACGGATGATTCAAGGTGCTCACTGTCACCTAGAGGAAGGTGATTACTGTGAAAGAGACTAAAACTCCTCTCCTTCAGAAGTCCTAAATTACCTTCAATTACCAGCTTTCTTAAAAGATGTAGACGACCACAGGTCATTGCAGAAAGGGTGAATCTGCCCAAATGTTAAGATTTAATCAACTTAGAAGATCGGGAAAGACTGAGTGGGGTCAATGTTTGTAACTCTACTTCTTTGATTTTGAGGAAGTTTATTAGGCCAGAGTAAACCACAGGGCACCCAGGGAAAGGACCACAGTGAGCATTTTCAGAACTGTATAAATAAAAAGTGCTATGCAAAGAGTTGGCACATGATTTAGAACAGTGATAGGAACATCTTTGTGGGAGTCAGAGCATTACAAAAATGATATCCCTATTTAATAAAAAATTGAAATAGAAAATATTAAATAGAAAAAAATTAAGAAAACTATACTTGGGATCACAGAATCAGATGATTTTGAAATCTGGGAAGGGCTTTTGAGTATTTACCCAATTTGGTCAACTTCTTTATTTTTTTGGTAGTAACTTTTTTGAGTTTTAATTTATAGATCATAAAATATATCCATACTAATTGTCTAATTCAATAATTTCGGTGAATTTTAAGGAGTTGTGCAATCATGACCATAATTGAGTTTATAACCTTGATATCAGCCTAGAATCTTCTCATATTTATAAGTTTTTGTCTCTAGTCTCAGCCTAAGTAACTGGTACTCCACTTTGTGTCTTTATAGATTTCGCTATTTGAGGCATTTCAGATAAGGTAAATCATACAACATGCTGTCTTCTGTGTGTCTCTCCTGATACTTGAAACAGTAACTTTGAGATTCCATTTTACTCTTTGCTTCCACTTGGACTTTTAAATAATAATTAATTGCACCAACCCTCTGAAGATGAAGAAAGTGAGCTCAAGTAAGGCAACATAACTATGTCAAATTCCTACAGCATGTCTGTGGTACTTGAATTTGTCCTTTCTGGATATGAAATCAGACTCTGACACTGGATAATAAGTGTCCTGACCTCATCCTGGCTGGTTCTGTTCACCAGGAGAGAGAGATCAACAAGCAAAATGTGGGTGATTTGTGTGGGGGATTTCCCACAGAAATTCAGGGCCATTGTCACTTAGCTAAATCAAAAAACAATCTTGATCTTCTTGTCTCTCAGGCTTTTAGGATAAATTTTCATTAATGTATATCCACATTTCGCACCATCAGTTTCTTTGAGTAAGTATGAACATTTCTTGTGACTATTTGAGAATTATTGATATGTTTACTTGCCTTTTTTCCCCAACTAGGCTTTAAGATTTGAAGTCAGGGAGCTTTCCAAGAATGAGGACCATAACTGACACACAGAACTTTGGCTACAAACATAAATGCTTCCAAATTCTGTGCTTTGTAAACAGAAAAAAAATCTAATGGAACTCTTGTGAGGCCCCATAGAGTGAGTAACAGATAGGTAAAGAACTATATTTTGTTGACTACTACATTTGGAACACTTGAGCGACTAGAGGCGAACTCTCCATTTTGTTTTCTTGGATCTCCAAAAAAGTTAACCATAGTATTTTTGCAATCTTGAAGGAATCTAACGAAGCCTATCATTCTCTCTAATTAGTCCCATTTAATTTCGATTTTACTAAAAATAACTTGGTGATGCATGCTTGCACTCTTACCTGATTTTAATTAGGTGTCATGAAACACAATTTGGTGAATCTGGCCATTTACCCCAATGAGAAGAGACAAATTATCCCAAAGTAGGGTTCTAATGAAAATAAAACCTTTTCCAGTCAAAAGGCATTATCTGATCCTAAATACTAAATATTTGCAAAATTGGCATAAATCATCTATTTCCATGGACATGGTAATTAAATACTTTAAATACCAGTTTTTTGACAATCAAAAATCTATATATTTATATGTTGATCTTGTAAAAAAAAAACATATTCAGCCCATTAAAGCATATAAACAAAGGAGGAATTCAGATTGTGGGATAATAAAGCACACAGAATCTTTCAAACTTCATGGGTTCAAATATGCATACTTGTTCCTACCATATTTATAACCATGGACATGATCCATTAGCATTTGAGCTCTCATTTACAAAATGAGAATACTGTCAATTGTATTATGGTACACATAAAACAATTTATTGCAAGGCAAGCATGTGTAATAGTTGACACAGTAATTATGTATCATTATAGCTGTTAATGACTTCAGATCTTTATATTTTATTTTCTATTTTACATATTTTTATAGAACCTTGTATTTCTGTAAACTATAATTTTCCAAATACCACACTTTCATATCAGGTGGTATTGTGTATAAGTAGGGTATCTGATCTTACAATGCAGTGTGAACCTTAAAAACCCCAAATTACACCCTAGGGTGCTCCTAAATGTTGCAAATAAATATGGGTAGTGTTCTACTATTTCCTAAATCTAGTTATTACATATTTTCATTAACATCATCAGATGCCTTTCTATAAAGTTTAAGGCATCTAAGGCAACCTATGAATGGGAGAAAATATTTGCAAGTCATATATCTGATAAAGCATTAATTATCCAGAACATACCAACAACAAAAATAACATGATTAAAAAATGGGCTAAGAACTTTAATGGATATTTCTCCAAAAAAGATATCCAAATGGTGAGTAAGCATATGAAAAGATATTCTCCATCCCTCATCATCAAGGAAATACATACCAAAACTAAAATGAGATACCACCTCACATCCACTAGGGCAGCCATATCAAAAAGAAAAAGGTCAAGGGTGTGGAAAAAATGTGGAATATAAAACGGTGCAGCTTTATGAAAAACTGTATGGGCTTCTTCAAAAAAGAATTAATAAAATTACCTTATAATCTAGCAATCCCACTTCTGGCTGTATTTCCAAAAGAATTGAAATCAGGATATCAAAGGGATCTATGTACACCCATTATCACTGACATTATTCATAATAGCCAAAAGGTAGAAGCAACATCAATGCCCATCACAGATGAACAGATAAATAAAATGGGGTATATCCATATAGTGGAATTACTCATCCTTAAAAAGGAAGAAAATCTTATCCTATGCTACAACATCGAAAAACTTTAAAGCTAATTTGTTAAATAAGACAGCCATAAAAAAAATAATTATTGCACAATTCTACTTACATAAGCTATCTAAAATAGCCAGATTCTTTGAAACAAAGTAGAATGGTGGTTTCAATGGGCTGGGGAAGGAAAAAATGAATTGTCAGTGTTTCAGTTTCTCAAGATGAGAAATTTCTAGATCTATTGCACAGCATTGTGCTATAGTTAACGATATTGTACACTTAAACATGGCTCAGATAGTAAATTTTATGTTACATACTATTCAGAAAGGTTTACTTTGAGGAAGAGTACACATGAACAGAGGGAAGGAACAAATAGGGAGAGAATCCCAAACAACCTGCACACTGTCGGGGTGGGGCTTCATCTCAGGAACTGTGAGATCATGACCTGAGCCAAAAGCAAGAGTCAGATGCTTAACCAACTGAGCCACCCAGATACCTCTGTTAGGTACTTTCTACTATAAAAAGTAAAAAAAGAAAAACCCTTAATTTTGGCCAACGAATATCCAACTATACTAAAACAAGCATGTTAAATGCAGCACAGGTTGAAATGGGATTAAATGACCAAGTTATTTTGGAATACAGATCCTGCAATAGAAATATTCCTAAAGGAACAGTAATTTTTAATTACATCAGTTGGTATAACCCATATCTTATTTCCTCAACAGTGATGTAGATAGTGGGCTCCAAGGAGAATGCTTAAGCATATTCTCTGGTGTTCTCAACAGGAAATTTAAAATTCTGATTTTTTTTAATCTACATGACTTACTTCCTGTGAACCTCCAGAAGATTCAAATGATTCTATTTTTCCTAAATGCAAAATTGAGGAATTGAAGAAGATTATCTGTGGCCAAAGAGCTCTTGCTACATCCACATTAAAGTTCTGGGATTCTAACTTGTTGATGTTAATCATTCAAACCAATGATGTGTTTAAACCTATGTAATATGAACTTGCTCTCTCCTCTGTAGCTCACTTAAATATGCTTACAGCAAGATGAGAAGTGTCCCCTTTCAAAATACCATTAGGAAGCTATGAAATTTTTGGTTTGAACCCAAGTCTGGTTGTGAAGCCTAAGCCCTTACCTCTCCATAATGATTCACTCTTTTTGAATTCCCCATGTGCCCTGTTTGGTATGTCCATTCATCTAGCTACAACTTTCAGATACAGTTGTATAGTGATTGACTTGAAGAGGGTGGCTCTGAGTGCACAGGTGGGAGTAACATTTCAACTCTTTCCAGAACTTCAGAATAACAAGTGCTTTTCATCCATGAATGGAAAGTTACTGCAGAGGAGACTGTAAAAATGTTCTTTCAGCAGTCCAAGTAAGATGCAAGGAAATCTCTTAGGAATGGTGACATGTTTGGAGAAACATCTCATCTTGCTAATCATATTTCACAACTGAGTAGTTATCCTCTGGTAAGAACAAGTTTCTCATAGGATGTTGATGACCCCTTTTAAAGAAAATCAGGACAAAGATATATAGAAAAGGGTACACATACGTAAAGCATCGCAATTTTTTTATATATATGCACACGTCAAAAGTTACAATTGACATTTCAATCACGTGTAATTACATGCATTTTAAATAAGTCAGAAATACTAATCATTCGTCTTTTAATTTACTCTTAATCCATCACCTGTTCATTCTTGGTCAAGATCAGTATCGGGCCAGTTTCTGTGCAACTGGATGAAATTTCAACTTGCTAAACAGATTTGCTTTTGTACTTATTTACTAAGTATTGTTATACATCTCATTTGATAACTAGTATTAATGATTTTAAAACACATTGTCAATAATAAAGACCAGAAAATTTGCAAACATGGAGAAACTCACCCCATTTGCCACAGCTGTAGAAAATAAAGTTGTTTGCATCCAGTCACTATAAACTGGTGTCTTGTCATTGAACACAGGTACTCAGAGGTCAAGTGATACAATGATTTATTACTCCTGTGAATAAAAAAATTCTAGTTCTTTGCTGTCTGTATCTCCAAGAGCACAAACTTCTAATTTCCTATGTGGGTTTGCCTGCATGATAGCATGTAAGCTATCATGTTTTGGCTATAAAGATGTACATCCACACCTCATCAGAGTACAGATCTGAATAAGTGTTACTTTTATTTTCTTGCCTACAAACAGGTTGGACTCTTCAGCAGGTTCTTTTCTTCCTCTTGTCAGGCGTTCTCTAAGCATCTGTCATTATTTCAACATCTGGAAGGGCAGATAAGCTGCTCCAATTGGAACATTGCAGTCAGCAACTTTCTCCAGGAAACTAAATTTGTCACTTCTGCAAAGCATCTGTCTTCTGCCAGCTTTTGACTTTATATCCCCAGGCCAAACTCGAAAATCAGGCCTCCCAGTTTGTAAGGCTGCTATGGTATGGATTAATTCCATTGTGGAAAAAAGGATGACAAAGGATGGGAAGATCATGATTAACTCAAATTAATTTCTAGAACAGTGGGAAACCCATCTAAATATGATATAAAGATTTAATCTTAACCTGATGTCTTTCCATCCATTATACATGACTTCCCTTTTACAGAAATATTAAATGCTCCTCTGCATTTTTCCCTGACAGTTGCTGGTACATTATTGTCCCTCTCTGATTTGAGTGGAGGTCAGGTTTTCAGATTAACCAGAGAACTAATAATTACTAATTTGAAGTGTGATAGGAAAGAAATTCACAAATTCTTATTCTAATCATACAAAGGACAACAGAGCTACACAAACTTTTTTTTTTTAGGCAAATATGATTAGATTATTTCTCTGATTAAAACTATTCACTGATGGTCTTTCCCCAGAGGTGATGATTTTATGAATGTGTTGAGGTGAGTTGTCTTCTGGACCCTGCTTGACTCTCCAGTCCTGTCTCCTATTGTTCTATTTTCTGTTGACTTGAGGTCATCTCTGCCATGCCTTCATGCCAATGTCCATATTATTCCTATTTGCAGGATGCCTCAGCTACCCAAAGGGATGCTTCTTAGAACCAATGTGCATTCTGATCAGAAAGGAGTCTTGTTAAAATGCAGGTTTAGGTTCAGTAATTCTGAAGTGGGGCCTGAGGCTATGTATTTGTAACCAGCTTCCAGGTGATGCTAATGCTTTTGATATCTGTACTGTACCTTGAATAGCAGTTTCAGGCATTGGTTTTCAATCAGAGGGTGATAGTGCTCCCCAAGCCCATTTGGAAGCATTTGCAGGCATTGTGTCTGTCATGGCTTGCAGGCACTACTGGCATTTGCTAGATATAGGTCAAGGATACTACTAAGCGTTACTCTATAAAGCTCAGAACAGCCCCCCATGGCAGAGGCTTACTCAGACTGACACGTCAGTAGTGTGAAGCTGGGCGCCTGGGTGGCTCAGTCGGTCTGACTTTAGCTTAGGTCATGATCTCACAGTTGGTGGGTTTGAGCCCCGTGTCAGGCCCTGCGCTGACAGCTCGGAGCCTGGAGCCTGCTTCGGATTCTTGGTCTCCCTCTCTATCTGACCCTCCCTGCTCACACTCTATCCCTCTGTCTCTCAAAATGAAAAAGTGTTAAAAAAAAAATTTAAAAGAATAGTGTGAAGTTGAAAAACCTTGATCTCAAAGCCATCTAGGCTTTAGAAACCAGCTCTGCCATCCCATCATATCTTCTCTTAACAAATTCTTAAACTCACCCAAGTACCCATGATTATTTCTGGCTTATTCCACCCATCCAGCCCCATCCCTGACTCCCTCATGCACCAAACTGAGTATGTATGTATGTATGTATGTGTGTGTGTGTGTGTGTGTGTATGTATGTGTATATATATATATATATATATATATATATATATATATGGTTTATTGGCTCTATTATCAATTACTTCTTTATGTGCTTAATTTCCCTTTAATTTGTGAGCATCTTGAGTGCAATTATATCTGTGTCACAGTACACAGCATCTATTTTGTTGTTATTGATTAACAGTACTTTTCTATGTGATTAATAGAAGACGTGAAAGAAAAGGAGATATTTAAAATTTGTACTATTCAATGTAGCAAGCATAAAAGGTAAAACAAAAAGGTTTCATTTTGTTTAGCCTATCATTATGACAGAAAAAATCTACTTTTCTTACAGACTTGAGAAAAATGGATACTTGAACTGCTTATAGGAATGTGTCCGGTTCATATTACTCAGAGATAAAGTGCTCATGATCTTTAAAACATACACATTTTTGACTCATTTCCAACAAGCCACTTTTTCCTGGTTGACCTATAGTCTAGTCAGTCCATTGACCTAGAGAAGGAATTTTTATTGATGGGTTTATAGAATTCAGGGAGCTCTGTGAATTCATTTGTGGCTAGCACAAATATTTTTACAGCATTTCATGTATCTTGGAAAATTATTTATAACATGCTACTTAAAAATGACAGTAGTTAAGAGATGGTATTTCGTGTGTTGATGAGGAAGTACTTCTATTTCTGCCATGATTAAAACATTGATAATTTTATTTCAATAGTATTAGCTTTTCTTGAAATCCTGTTTGTTTAAAAGTATTATTTTAATAGTTGATCCATCAGTTGCATAGAACACAGAAAGAAAGAAAGAAAGAAAGAAAGAAAGAAAGAAAGAAAGAAAGAAAAGAAAGAACAGGCACCTGGGAGGCTCAGTCGGTTGGCCATGCGACTTCTGCTCAGGTCATCATCTCACAGTCTGTGAGTTCAAGCCCCGCGTCAGGCTCTGTGCTGACAGCTCTGAGCATGGAGCCTGTTTCGGATTCTGTGTCTCCCTCTCTCTATGATGCTCCCCCATTCATGCTCTGTCTCTCACTGTCTCAAAAATAAATAAACGTTAAAAAAAAAAAAGCAAGAAAACCCTAACCCAATCCTTAACACTGCACTTCAACTGTATAAGCTAGACTAATTAATATATATATGGACATTTCATGATTACAGAACTTTATTGCTATAGTTACTGTAGAGCTTTATTAAAATTCTTTATCATAGGATATACAGAAAACACTGTGTAAGGTCCACTCTGCAAAAGACAAATATATGCTGTATTAGTTTTCGATTGCTGAGTAAGAAATTACCCCAAACAGACTGGCTTAAAACAACACAGATTTAATGTGTTACATATAGTTTTGTAAATCTGGAGTCTGGTACGAATGTCACCAAGCTAAAATTAAGGCATTAGCAAGCTATGGTCTATTATGGAGGCTCGAGTGGGAGAATCTCTTTCCTGATCATTGAGTTATTAGCATAATTCAACTCCTTAGAGTAGTAGGAACCAGATCCCTGCATTCTTGCTTATAAAAGATGGGCTGTGATCACTTTACTTGGCTGATGACCCCTTTCCTCCATCTCCAAAGCCACCAGCAGTGAGTTTAGTTTTTCTCATATCTGTCTTCTTACATCATTTTTTTCAGTTTTAAGAACTCCTATGGTTAGGATAAAGCTCTCCATCTCAAGATCTGTAACCCCAAACTCATCTGCAAAGTTATCTTTTGCCATATAAGGCAAATAAAACATATTGATATCCTGAGGATTAGGCTGTGGCCATCCTTGGGAGACCATTATTCTGTCTATAATATATCCCCTGACAGAAATAGCCTATCTCAAATCAGCTTACCACACATTATACATTGGATCGTAGGCTTATGAGAGCAAAATAGCCTGGATGCAACAACTCCAGGTGCCTAGAAATATCTCATAATGACTAGAGATACTGTTTATCTTTGAAATTCATTAATACCTCATAATTATTAAGTGAGGGTGCTTGAATCACATACAAACAAATGAATATTTAACATATATAGAATTATAATCAGTTCTGATATACTCTTATTAAATGGGGGGGATGAAAATCTTGGCTAATATGCTTCTTTTCAACCCTGTTTTCTAAGTTCTGTGAAATGTTAATTTCATTGTATGTATGTCATTGTTAATACTGTAATACAATATGAGTTGAGTTTTTTCCCAAAGATCTCAGAATGGGGAATATTTGCCTTACTTAATAAAGTTGCTTGGGCTGCCAGCTCCCCTCCCACCCCCACCCCCCCTTTTTTTTCCTTATTGAGAGTTATCTCTGGGTAGAAAGGTCAAGAGAAAGTACATCAAACAGGATTATTTTTTCTAGGATGAATTCCTGAACCATAGATTATCTTGCATATCAGTGTTAGAAATATTTTACCTGAGAGAAAAAAACAGGACTTAGGTGGTTCTTAGTTTGTCTTTTCCTTCATACCTGATGCACTATTGGAAGTTTTCATATTGCTTGTTTATATTCACTCCTTCACTTATAAGAGTGTAGTGAAAGCAAATTTTCAAAGTGTTTCTTTAAAATCGGAATACTTGGGCATAAAGTGTAACTCTACCAATTACAGGTTATGTGCAAATAACTAACTTCTGTGAGAATATTATCAAGTCTGACTTGGGAATGATAAATATTTGTAGGGTTTGGCAGTTAGAGAATATATTTGGTGACACGTGTAAATTATGAGGCAGAAATCATGGTGACCTAGAGTTGATGTTCCCATTTTTGTGAACTCTAAAATGCAATATTCCGTGATTTATGCATTTCATTGGATCAGTTTGCCACTTGAAAATTACTGAGAGTAACGTTACTAATTCATTTTTATCCAGATTAGTGATATATAATTGGCATATAATATTGTATAAGTGTAGGGTATAAATTGTGTTAATTT
This sequence comes from Lynx canadensis, assembly GCF_007474595.2. Taxonomy (NCBI): domain Eukaryota; kingdom Metazoa; phylum Chordata; class Mammalia; order Carnivora; family Felidae; genus Lynx; species Lynx canadensis. The sequence continues at coordinate 22,415,097 of NC_044317.1, forward strand.
GCTATGCTTCTATATGGCAATGTGATTACCACCATAGCATTAGCTAACACCTCTGTCATATCTCCTAATAACCATTTTATTTTAGTGGTGAAAACATTTCAGGTCTATACTTCTTGAAACTTTGAAGTATATAATAAAATTTTATTAACTTAATCATCATTCTGTATATTAGATCACCAGAAATTACTTACCTTATAACTGGAAGTTTGTACCCATTGACTGGCATCTCCCCATTTTTCACTGGGCATTGGGGGATGGAGATATATTTCTATCCCTATCCCTATCCCCATCCCCATCCCCATCCCTATATATATCTCCTCCAAAATAACACCACCACCCCCAATGAGGGTGACAAAAACTTTACTGGTCTTGCAGCATCAGTTAGTGGTCTCTCTTTTATAGTATGTTTATCTGGTTTTGTTATTAGGGTAATGCTGGTCTCATAGAATGAATTTGGAACTTTTCCTTCTTTTTTCTAATTTTTGGAATAATTAGAAAAGCATAAGTATTAAATCTTTTCTAAATGCTTGGTAGAATTCTCCCACAGAGTCATCCAGTCCTGGACTTCTGTTTGTTGACGGTGTTTTGATTACCAATTCAAACTCATTGCTAGTAATTTGTCTACTCAAATTTTCTATTTGTTCCTAATTCACTTTTGGAAGATTATATGTTTCTAGGAATTTATCCATTTCTTTTAAGTTGTTTGATTGGTTGGCATATATTTTTTCATAATATTCCCTTCTAAACTTTGGCATTTCTGTGGTATTGTTTCTCCTCCTTCATTTCAGATTTTGACTCCTCTCTTCTTTGTTGTTGATTCTGCCTAAAGGTGTATCAGTTTTGTTTGTCTTTTCAAAGAACCAACTCCTGGTTTAATTGTTCTGTTCTTTAGCATTTTTTGTCTTAATTTTTTTTAATATTTATGAGAGAGAGAGCAAGTGAGAGAGAGAGAGAGAGAGAGAGAGAGAGAGAGAGCATGAGTAAGGGAAGGGCATAGAGAGGAACACAGAATCTGAAGCAAGCTCCAGGCTCTGAGCTGTCAACACAGAGCCCAATGTAGGGCTTGAACTCACAAACCGCAATATCATGACCTGAGCCAAAGTTGGATGCTCAACTGACTGAGTCACCCAAGTGCCCCTGATTTTTTAGTCTTTATTTCACTTATTTGTTCTCTAGTCTTTATTATTTCCTTCCATCTACTGGCTTTAGGCTTTTTCCTTGTCTTTCTAGCTTTTTTAGGTGTAAGGTTAGGTTGTTCATTTGAGATTTTTCTTGTTTCTTGAGGTAGGTCTGTATTTCTATGAAATTTCCTCTTAGAACAGCTTTTACTGCTTCCCCCAAATTTTGGAGCAATGTGTTTTCATTTTCATTTGTTTCCCTGTATTTTGGTCATATATTTTCTAAATCATGCTGCTTTGAAGATACAAAAGAAAAACAAAAACATGGCCTAATTGAATAGAGAATGCTGTAAAAGATCTTTTGTATCTTAAACAATTTTTTGATCTGGAAGTTAGATACTTTATCTGAATTCTCACCCACCATGAGCATCTGGAGGTGTTATTAATCCTGCATTCCTAGGGCAAACTATCAAAGTTGTTATACCTAAAATTAGGATCCATAAATAAATAGAGTTTAGTAAACATTTGAGTTATATAACATAATTGAAATAATAGATTCCAGATATAAACAGATACATAAAGACCAGAAAAATCTGAGCAGTTTTGATGGCTCATAAAATAAAGAATAAACATAGTCAGGGTCTTTAGAGAGGATGCATAAGCAATGCTACTAAGTAGTATCTACTTTAATAATAATCGTCACCAATAATATATTTAATTCTTACTATATGTCAATCACAGAGCTAAAACTATGATTTTTCTATGAGCTATTACCCTATAAAATAGACAATGCTATAATTTCCATCTTATTGATACGGACCAATGTAATGAAAAACAGAGTAATTACATTGTCCAAAGGTTCACCAGTTTTGAGTACCAGGAAGCAGAATGGTAAGAATTATTATCCTTAATCACTGTATTTTACGATATATAAACAGAATACAGCCATATAGTGAATATGTGCAATGTATATTCACGTCCAGTGACAAAGAGACTAAAGCTGGGGAACACAACCATACTCACTAGACGTAAATACAGAGTGGTCCAACAGGCCTTACAAACTTTGAATAAATTATCCATTTATGTTTTCTACCTCCTTTTGCTATTAAATGCCTGAATACTGAATAATAATGAATATACCTCAGTTCATATATTTTTGAGAAACTACCACTCCGTGAAGTTCACTTAGCCTGCATAGAGATAAGTTGGTAAGCAGTTGTTGAACTTTAATCCACAGATAAGTATAATTGTATAGTTCTCAGTATCTTTTGCATATTGTGGATATTTTAAAAATAGCTTCATAAAAATAGCTTTGTATTTATGTACAGTGTTATGACATTTTCAGAAGTAAAATTCTGGAAATTACTTGATGAAAGGATTTTTATTTTCCAATTTGAGACCTTATAAGAAGAATCTTATAAAAGTAGTGATCAAAGAAAACTGAAACAATGAATTATCCTTTTCAAAAATTATCTGTTTATGTGGTGAATATTGCTAATGAAAATTAGGGACACAAGCACACTGAACATATATGATATTAGCAAAATGCTAATTTTTACTTATTTGAATACTGCCTTGAATATCTTCATGACAAAGTAGATTATTCAGAAATTTATGTCTTTGGTATATTTGAGTCAGTGTACATTGGCCACAACTTAAGAGGAAAAAAGTCTTGCAAGGCAGAGAGATTGAATTTCCAGAAGAGTTCCTTCTTGGGGAACCACAGGTAAAAGTAGAAAATGAAATAAAATACTAGTTACAAAAAAGGAATGCCAAAAGCAGTTCATGACTTCCTGCAGAAAACAACCCTTTAGCCACTGCTCAAACCATTTTCTTTCTCTTTACTGCTTTTTAAACCAGCAAAGAGGATCAGTAAAGGAGCTTTGGAACTGAGAGCAAGTTTTGCTAATGAGTCTCCTGATGCTGTCCCAGTGATGGGCACGGCAGAATTCCATCAATAAAACATTAAGATAAAGCACCCACAGCCCTTAAGGTAGCAGCCAAGTCTCATTCCAGGGACTTGGATTTTGTGTCAATTAAAGAAGAGACTTCAAGAGATGAAATTCACTTTGCTCAGGCTTGTAGGACACCTCCGGCAAACATTAGCACAACAATTGCCATCATATTTTTTTACACCACTCAGGTCCATGTGCAATGACCATCTCTCTCATTTCTCATTGGTTTACTGTTGTTCTAATTTACTCACCGAGACTTACATTTAAGTCCCAATTGAACTTGTTGGACACTGAAATGTAGTAACAGGCAGGAGACTTTTTCAAAATTGTATTTTCTATATAAGTAAACCTCTCAACTGAGTTGTGTTTTTTTTTTGTTTTGTTTTGTTTTGTTTGCCTCTATCAGGAGAGTTTCAAGACAACTCTGTGAGGTGAGATAAGGATTTTCTTATTTATTAAATTATATAAATGAATAGAAATTCTAGGTGCCTTCTGGGGCATCACTTTCTCCTGTTTTGTTTCTTGAATTCCAGGAAAAGCAACAGTGAAAAAAAAGTATCAATACTGACTCACTCTTTTTCTTTATTTGTTATAGCAGCAAACTCTTCCATAATACAAATATTAGGATGGAATTTACAGTGAACATTGGCATATTTTTATGGTTCTTGTCACATCTAAATTAACTAAAGGGTTTTTGTGTGAAGGATCTCTTCTCTTGATTAAAATGTAACTAGAATCATAAAATCCCATGGCTTTACATTTGGGAATCCCATTCACATAATTTGCATAAACTGCCATTTTGATATCTTTAAACATAAACAAATTTACATTTACTCATATAACTTGCCTCTCATCAGAAACAGCTTTGAATATTCAGGGACATAAATTTGTCTTTGCTGTCACATTAGTTTAGGGTATGTTTTACCTGCCTTTTCTAAGATATCTAAGTATGCCTGATTAAATAAACATGAAAGTGACAGACCAGTCGAATATTTAAATCTCACAAAGAGAATAAGTATATTAACATTGGAAAGTACCCCCACTCCCACCTGCCCTGGGATGTATCAGATTCAAACATTGTCCATAGGATTCAACCTCAGTCCTCTTCCCCAGAGTCTTGACATTGCCATCAGCAACCTCTCACTAACAACAGATCCTTTACCTCAGACACTTCCCAAGGTCCTGTCCCTGTCAGCAAGAACTCATCACGTATGTTGCTGTTCCTTCTTAACCAAGTGCTTTAGCTACAAAAAACAATTTGAAACTTGGGGGATTTTGAACAAAACACAGTGTCTTCGTTATCACTTACCATGTTAACACATGACCAGAGCACATTTTATGTAAGCCCTGAAAATGTCTGGTGATTGACCTGATATCAGTTATCCTTGGAGATGGAATCAAGCTTAGGAAACACATTTCTGAATTTTCAATTTGGGATCTGTTCTAATATACTATTTATGCATTTTGAAATATAGAAGAAAATGAACAGATCAGATTACTTTATTGTTAGTGGATTAGAGACATCAATGAGGTGTAAATGGTAATCCGTAAAGAAGGTAATCCATTACAGAACAAAATAGTTCGTGAGAAATCAGAAAATGGTACTTCTTCAGCCTCTGTATGATGACGTGTTTCATTCAACCTTGTCTTCGGATATGAAAACAACAACAACAAAGTAAGTTCAGAGGAGTGATTTCCAAGGTCATACTTTCCAAGAATGTTTTCATTGATTAACCCACTTGGGGACTTGGATGTCCATAGAACCCAGGACTTCAGGAATCACAGATACCTGAGTGCCTTTTGTATACTTTGCTGGAAACAGGCTCTGAGCAAACCAGAAATAATTCTGTGTTTGCAGTGTTTTATCCTAATGGGCACAGAGAGAAATTAAAGTTATGTTTATGAGTGATTATCTAATTGTAAATTATAATTGTAGTGTTTTGGAGGGAAATAATTACAAATTGAAATGGGATATGAAGGAGGTAACTGGAGCAGACACCAAAAAATTGAAAAAGAAACTCCGTTTTGAGGAACTAGAATTTAATTAAAATCTGAAAGTTAAATAAATTGACCAGATTTCAAAAACAAAAAAAAAAAAAATGGAGGTGATAGTGATCTAAGCAGAGAGAGGACCCAGTATAAAGACTTGGAAATAGTTAAGAGGACAGCATAACTGAAGAATTTTAAAAAGGACAAGACAGCTTGAGTATTTGGGAAAAGGGAACGGTATTAGAATATATTTGGGAACTATTATAAAAACTGCTCTATTGAAGGTGGTCCTCAAATTTCAATTCCATAGCTATGGTTTCTTAATTCATAAAATCACTTCCCATTTTGATGCATCACGACATAGAGAAAAATTGGAACTCAGAGGCGCCTCACATTGCCATGCACTCCACACATAAATTGGATGTTCTTCATGAAAACTCCCATTTTGATTGTGTAATGAAAACCATTGGCAGATACTGCCAGCTAAGTAGAGTTAAGGGAATTAAACTACGTTACATCAAAACATGATGCTCTGAGCCAGCATGCAATCCCCTATCATCAAACAGTTTGCAGTGAGCATGTATTTTGCAAGTTTCACTATCTCAATCTGTATTTGCCCTCAAACCTTCCTCAGGCTCTGTCTACACTGTCAAATGAGGGGTTGAGCCATCACCACAGGAGGGGTATTGATGGAGACAGCTCAGGTCAAATGAGTCCCTTCTTCCCAGATTCTGCTCTATAATAACCTCCTATCTCCTCTTCAATTTGCTTGCATAAACAGAGCCTTAGGGCAACAGTGAGACTAGGAGATATTCCAAACGTGCCTCAAATAATATTACAAATTTTAAGGTCTTGTCTACAAAGCATATTTGACCCATACATTTCACTGCTGAAAGAGATGGTTGAGAGATTCTGCCCTAACTTATTTTTGTTATATTTGAGGAAACTGAGGCTCAAATATATTCATCAGTTCTATTGCACAGTGTAGGAGACACTTCTTGGTGGAAAGGGAAGTAAAATATATATATTGTGGACTTTCAGTTCAGACTTGGCTCTGGGCATCCATACATCGTGATTGGAATCCACTCATCCCAACAACCATTTAGCAAGCAGTCAATATTTTTCATTCCATGTAGGACTTGGACCAGGCAAATAACCATAGCTAACTACATCTTATTCTGTGCTATGGACCGTGCATACAGATGTACATGTGATTCTTCTAATTGCCACACTATGCCTAGGAGTGAGTCATTCTCTACATAGGAGGAGACTGAAAATTTTAAGTTTAAGTAACTTATCCCCAAAGTCTACAGCTGTTAGTTGGTTAATAGCATTTCACACCCAACCTGAAATCTTACACATTATGTTCTTATGCCTCATATGTAATGATCTGGATAAGGTTTTGTGACAAAAAATACTAACTTTGACATGTTAAATTGAGTAATATTTATGAATTTCTACTATGTTTCTGGAATTGTTTCTTCCCAAGGATGCTCTGGGGAACATAGTACATTTATTTCTTATCCTATGGAGCCAATTGTCCAGTAGGTGAAAGGGATATTAAAAAAAGAATGACACAAATTTATTTAAGTCATAAGAGTACTTTTAATAGTACTTTGAGCACAACTAAGTACTAAGAACGGATGGGAGGCACTGTAGAACAATAGAACAACAGCTTGTTCACTGGTGTTGGGGAAACTGTTAAGATGAGGCATAAAAGAATAGAGGGAATTTACAACATGCAAATAGAAAAGAGGCACAGAGGTATTGGAAACAGTGGGTGCAATGGTCCTGGATTGGAAAAGAGCTCGATATGTGTGAGGCACCGAGGTGGCCGGTGAAAATATAATGTACCAAATTATGGCACCAGTCCTGTAAAATGGAGCTGGAGAGAAAGGTACAGGTGGGTCAAGAGCATCTAGGTCCTTTCAGACTGGTGAGAATGATTAGTCCTTTTGCTAAGATGTGTTACATGGCTATTTGGAGTTTTAGTAGGAGGGTATCATGATAAGATTTGTGTTTTAGGAAGAATAACCCAATTTCGGTGTGCCAAAGGGATTATAGACGGACAAGGATGGAACTTTCCAAGTGCTGACATTTCATTTATAGACTAGCATATTGGCAACCTGGAATACAAATACAGGAGGGCAAAGGATGTTTGGCAAGGCTCTGGAAATCACTGTCATTTAAATAACATGGAAAGAACTGGGCATGTTTTACTTTGAAGAAAGAGAATAAGGAGAGTGAGTTTTTTAGGAGAGGAGAAATAGAAATGGCTGAATTTCTAAAGGAGGCCTGTTTCGGCCTGATCTAGTCATTGTTATAGGCAGAGGTAGTCAATGAAATAATTGGCAGCTCTGTGACATTGTCAGTTTTTTGGCCCTCACGGTATTGCAGGAGACATTACATGTTTGTACCTCTCAGGATGTTGTAGAACTGGCTCCATACCTGGAGCAGAATTTTGGAAAGTTGTTGTCCTCCAAAATTGTTTCATGTGCTAACATTCTCCGTTTAGTTTATAAATCTGAATGTCAGACAGAACCTGTTGCCATTTCTTCGTGTGTGTACTGGAGATGGGATTTGTAAATCTTACATATATAGATTAAAGGCTATTTTGCTAATTTAGGAAACTGTGATGCATTTTTTAACACACAAGTTAGGGCTGCCTCCATTCAGGCATGCCTGCCTAGGACAGGTGATGAGAATTGAGCATAAACCTGTAAGACAGAGCTTGAGTTTCAGACTACATGTTATTCTATGTTCTACCAGTGATGATGCAAGTACTATAACTAATAATCTGTTTTATTAACTTCAAAAAATTAGACATTTGAATACAAGGTAAAATTTTTTCTCCCTTTTGTTCATTTCTCTTCCCTTCTTACTTGATCTATCTCATTTTTGCCCTGGCTCCCCACCCCTCTGTACTTGGTATTGCTGCAACATTCAGCTTCTTATACACTCATCTCTCTGTGCCATTCCATATGTAAGACACACAGAAAAATTTCAGTGCTCATAGTCTAAAGTCCATGTAGTTTCATCTTGATATAAATTGTCCTTTATAATTTTTATCTAATATACCTGATCATGCTGCTCTATATCCTTTTTCCTTATTATTACAATACATTTTAGCTACTATGGACTACTTCTCATTTATTTTTCAAATAAAGTAATAGCTGTAAGTAGAAGTTGTTCAGGTAGTAGTAATTATTATAATAGTATTTTGTTATTAAAGTTTTTTTTTTATTTATAGTCAAAGCAATGGCTGCCATTTGAGGATCTCCTACAACCAAGCATTTTAAGAAGTAATTTAAATATCTAATTTTAATTTATTTTTTTCATTTATTTATGTAATATGTATTTATATTTATTCAAAGCCACTCTGAGGCATTCATCCAGGAAGTTGAGATAATACAGTGGGGGAAAAAAAAAAAAAAAAACAACAGGTGACATCCCTGTTTCATGGGCCTTAGATTCCAATGAGTGAAAATATTACATTTTACAGAGGTAGGTGTTAGTAAATATTCCATTCCTTTTGTACCTTCCTCAATATTCTAAGGTCTACATAAATATAACTTGCCTTGGAACAAAGTATAACCTTACAAACCTCCATATGTGCCCCAAATGAAAATCTGATAGTTTAAATAAGGGGAGTGCATTAACATGCCTGTAAAGAACAGTTACAGCTCCCAGAATAGAAATGTGGGTTTTTAACCTTGTTTTGATTCAGTAACCTACATTGTCAAGTAGGTATGCCAATTGGACTATATCTTTGAAGCCTCACCTCCACCATCTGTATTCATTTTAATGTCATGCCATTGATGTGTCTCTTCAAGTAGAGATCATTTCATTCTTAATATAGTCAGGTAGCATAGAGTGCTTTTCACCCTGGGAAATGCAACAAGCACAGAATGGGGAACTTTCTGGGTTGAGGAACAAAGTCCAAGGTAAACCCCTGGTGAGATTGTCAAAGGCAGACTGTGAGGAGGCGTGAGAAGGTGCCACATGTTATCCAAAAGGAGGAAGAGTGATTGGCAAGGTCAAGCTATTTGCAGAGATAGCATTTGAGCCCAGTTCGATTGAAACTTAAAAGCTTAGATAAGTCAAAGGGCTGAGAGAGAGAGAGAGAGGGAGGGAAAAAAAAAAGAGTCTAGCTTTTCCTTATGGGAAACTTAGTAAGAAAAAGATTTAACGGTATTGGAGGAATTCTATAAATGGAAAGAAAATTGTAAGAGGAATCTTTTGTATAGCATTTAGAAAATATTTTTAAAACACACCCAATTTTATTAGGTTGACAGAAGGATTAATTGTGGTTATGTTCAGAGAGGGACATATTTTTAAAACATTCAAAGGGTGTTACAAGTTAATATTAACAGTGGTGTTTTAAAAAAATCTCATCAGGCGTTAGCTTCCAAACATGATCTTTGAATCAGAATAACCTGGTCAATTTGTAAAGATAACAAAAAAAAAAAAAAAAGGCAACTTCCCTGGCTATTCCTTTGTGAAGCTAGGGCTCAGAAATGGGCTTTTTTAACCAGCTTTCTCCGGGGGAAGGTATATCTTCTTCCATTTAGTGCAGAGTCTCTGGTTCTTCCTGGTCTGGCTCTTGTGTGCAGTCCTCCTCAGCTCTATATTCTGCCTCTGGGTGCATATCTGTTGGGGACTGCACACTAAAGCCACAGGGACATGCAAGTTGACACCAGAACTCTGCATCTTCCATCCTCCATCAAGTCCTCTTTTTCTTCTCTGCAACCTTTCCATGTACTTCCGTAGCTCCTCATGCAATATAGTCATTGTGAAGCATCAGTATCACCTCTCATTCTAGATTGAACTAATCCATTGATGTGCATTTCTTTGATCTATTTGCTAAATTCTATTTATTTATTTATTTATTTATTTATTTATTTATTTATTTATTTAGAGAGCATGCAAGGGCGGGGGTCACAGAAAGAGGGGGAGAGAAAGAAGGAATTCCAAGCAGGCTCCCTACCGTCAGAGTGAAGCCTGCTGCTGGGCTCAAATTCACGAACTCTGTGATCATGACCTGAGCCCAAACCAAGAGGTGGATGCTTACCAACTGCACCACCCAGGTGCCCCTATTTGGTAAATTCTTAGGAAGAGTCTGCTAACCCCAGGCAAGAAGGTAACCAGTAACTACATGTAGTGTCTAGTGAGGGAGATGACAAATGAACAATTAGACTAAAGTATAATACTTGCTAGGCAGGAATGCCATAGGAGAATGTCACAGGATCCCAAACTTACTGGACTTCTCTGCTATACAGTGAAGACTTACGTGACTTCTACTCTCCAGAGAGCTTTACTTGATTTTCTTCATGCCTCTCCTTAGAGCCTTAACTGAACATTCGTTGACAATAAGAACAAAATCTACGATTTCCAGGGTAGTCTCTTCTCCAATTAAAGAAATTTTAACACCCATTTATTTTGTACTTAATACTGTCTGTATGCTTGGATAAGAATGAAAAACAATAGAAAACAATGACCACATTACTCTTAGTCTCAGGTTAATTATATTTGTCAAACTTACCACGATAACATTGGATGAAATACATTGATCATGTTAATATACTTCAGTTCTTAATGTGGATTATATTGCCTCATCCTCCTATCATCCTTACACCTTAGGTGCTGCTGCAATCTCCATGTCACTGATGAAGAGGCTGAAGTTCCAACAAAGAGTCCCATTTGTTCATGGTCACACAGTAAGTAACCCCTTGATTTCAAACCTGGGTAGTCGGGCTCCATTCGTCTCCATTAAGCTATTCTCCTTGCAGTTTTATTTCATTGTGACATTCTGTTGTGTCTTAGGTTGAAGTTAATTCTAACACTGTCATTTCTGGAGAGGTAACACTGCAGAAATTTTAGGATTGAAATGCCTGACTTGAATCGTGTTGCCATTACTTACTAGCTAGGCAACGCTGAGTACTTCATTCAGGTTTTCTGTGCTGTACATGAGTGGTTGGCACAATGGAAATAATAATAGTACATAACTTAGTTGTACTCAGTGAGTCAATACATGTTAACCACTTGGATCAGAGGTTAACAAATAGGAAACACTTATTTCTGCTTATCATCACTATGATTGCCATCACTGTTACTACTGTAATTAATACTACTGCAAATAATAGCATGACCACCATGATGGCTGGCTTGTGAACCCTCAATAAGGCAAAAAGAATCAGTGTTCCATGGTTAAGATGGGAATTTAAGACCTCCTTGCTTTTCTTAAAATATTTATGAGTATGAAAATAAAAGGTTAATAGAATATTATTTCAATTTCTCTGGATAGGTACTAACAAAGTACTTATAACTGTATCACTCCATTTTTAGCTACTAACAAAGTACTTATAACTGTATCACTCCATGTTTAGCTTTCATGCATGTACATCTCTTTTCTTTGTGAGATTCTGGGTGCATACAATAAAATAAAGGAAAAAGACTAATGTGAGAAGTCCCTCAAGAATCAGAATCTGGAATCTGGTGGAGTTGCTCCCATTTCACATTTGTTCTCCACCTGCTTATAGAAAATATACACTGGACCCTAAATATACACTGGGCCCAGTGAACAAGGGGAAATAACTTTCAGTGACTGATGCAAGATCTCCTCTATGCCAGACACTTGTGTTTGCTTTTTTTTTTTTTTAATTGTGTTCTTTATAAGACTTGGAGTTGTAATGCATTATCCCCATTTTTATTTGACAAACTTACAGCTCAGTGAGATGAAACAAGTTGTGTAAAGACACCTTAATAAATGTCAAAGAAATTTTAAATCTGGTGCCTGATTCCAGAGTCCAGACACTGACCACTAGGATATGGAATATCCTACGTGTGCTCAAGGAACAATTACCAAGCATGTTCGCCAATCAAAACAAAATAAGTTTTAAGAAATAGACTGGTTACACTAGCTAATGAAGAGTCCAGAAAGAAAGGTATGGGGAGGGTGGTTGCAGATAGATAGAAACGTGTTGCACAGATATGTAAATAGCGTCTTAAAATCCTTATGGGTGCCAGGTCACAAAATCCAATTGTGATGTTAATTTGAATGTTCTTAACTTACACAATGTCAAAAACTCTGTTGCTTTGTATCCTAATTTAGTTATAACATTTCCTTTGTTTCCCTTCGATCATTATGAAAGTAACAAATGTTCAATATAGAATTGGGGGAAATTCTAGTAGGAAGGTAAAATCATTCATTGTCAAAAGATCCATAGGTAACCATGTGATAGTTCTCAACATTTCTTTTTATGAATTCTTATTTTTTCTTTTATCTTTTAGTATTTCTGTGTTGTATTATTTTTAAATTAATATACTGCCACATCTCTTGTCTGCTTTTTTCCATTTAGCGTTGGGAATTTATAACCCAACTTTTTATAGACAACATTTTAACAACTTGATAGCTTTCTATCCTGAGGAATGATAATTTGCCATTACCTGTGTATTATGTATACAAAAAGTCCTTTTTGCTCCCGTGAACATTTTTTTAATTTTTTTTATTATTTTTTAATACAATTTATTGTCAAATTGGCTAACAAAATGTAAAGTTTGCTCTTGGTTTTTGGGGTAGATTTCCATGATTCATTGCTTACATACAACACCAGTGCTCATCCAAGCAAGTGCCCTCCTCAGTGCCCATCACGCATTTTCCCCTTTCCCTCACCCCCCCATCAACACTCAGTATGTTCTCTGTATTCAATGATTTCTCACAGTTTTCCTCCATCCTCCTCTGTAACTTTTTTCCCCCTTCCCTTCCCGCATGGTCTTCTGTTAAGTTTCTCAGGATCCACATATGAGTGAAAACATATGATACCTGTCTTTCTCTGACTTACTTTAATCAGCATAATACCTTCCAGTTCCATCCATATTGATGTAAATGGCCAGATTTCATTCTTTCTCATTGCCAAATAGTATTCCATTCTATATATAAACCACATCTTTATCCATTCATCAGTTGGCGGAAATTTAGGCTCTTTGCATAATTTGGCGATTATTAAATGTGTTGCTATAAACATTGGGGTACATTTGCCTCTATGCATCAGCACTCCTGTATCCTTTGGGTAAATTCCTTTAGTGCTATTGCTGGGTTGTAGGGTAGTTCTATTTTTAATTTTTTGAGGAAGCTCCACACTGTTTTCCAGACTGGCTGCACCAGTTTGCATTCCCACCAACAGTGCAAGAAGGTTTCCTTTTCCCCACATCATCACCAGCATCTGTAGTTTCCTGAGTTGTTAATTTTAGCCACCCTGACTAGTGTGAGGTGATATCTAAGGCTCGTTTTCATTTGTATTTCCTTAATAATGAGTGATGTTGAGCATCTTTTCATGTATGGGCTGGCCATCTGGACGTCTTCTTTGGAAAAATGTCTACTCATGTCCTCCCATTTCTTCACTGGATTATTTGTTTTTTAGGTGTTGATTTTGGTGATTTCTTTATAGATTTTGGATACTAGCTCTTTATCCAATATTTCATTTGCAAATATCTTTTCCCATTCCATCCGTTGTCTTTTAGTTTTGTTGATTATTTCCTTTGCAGTGCAGAAGCTTTTTATCTTGATAAGGTTCCAATAGTTCATTTTTGCTTTTAATTCCCTTGCCTTTGGAGAGTTGTTGAGTAAGAAATTGCCTGCTTCCTCCTCTAGGGTTTTGGTGGTTTCCTGTATCACATTTATGTCTTTGATCCATTTTGAGTTCATTTTTGTGTACGGTGTAAGAAAGTGGTCTAGTTTCATTCTTGTGCATGTTGCTGTCCAATTCTGCCAGTATTATTTGCTAAAGAGATTGTCTTTTTATAAATTAACCTGTGTTATAGCTTAAGGTACCCTGAACATCTCTGTTACTCATAGATTTTTCTGTATCCATATTGTTAAAATAGAATGAATATGTGGAGATACATATGAACATATTTAATGTCTTAATATGTATTGCCAATTTTTTTTATAAATACAACGGTCATTGGTTAGGAAGCTCAGAGAGAAAGGGCACTTCCAAACGAGGGGTAGCCTGGGAAAGGCTAGGAAAAGAGGATAAAGACCAAGAAATTTGGCAGTGCATTTAGGGCTGAGGTAAGGGAAGGGAGGAGAAAGATCAGAAAACGTCAATTAGTGTAAGTTTCAAATTGACAGCCAACCAGAATCTAAAGAACATAAAATATACCATGTTGTCCCACTGAAGTCCTATTTCAGTTAAGAATGTGTGTGAAGGGATTATCAACATTGCTTTCTCTTTAAGTCCATCAGACTGGTGATACTTAGACCAAGTTTTGCATCATGTGTTTGTATTGATTTGGGGCGACAGAGTTTTTTGTCCTTCAGTACAAAGGCAGGCTGTGTGTTTTACTAAGGTGGATTTGAAACAGGACTGTTTTTACCTGATGAAATGCTGGCTGTGTCTCACAGTATGTTCTGAAATGACAACAAAAACAACAGTATGCTGGCTGGTTTGGGCAACCCCGGGCAATCCAACATTCTAACAAGTGAATCTGTATACAATCAGAAAGTTATATTTTGTAGTCCAAACTATGTCAATAAAAATAAAAATTAGATGAATTTAATTTTAATTTTCAAAATAAAAAGTAATTAAACAAAACATTACTAAATCTATAGTATTTTTATAAAATTTGTTAGCTAAAGTATTTTCCATCCATTGTGATTTCAATATTCCCCTGAGTTGTATTGTTTTCTTCTTTAACATTATATCTCTAAAACTCAATTTTTTTTAAACTTTTTTTTAACGTTTATTTATTTTTGGGACAGAGAGAGGAGCATGAACGGGGGAGGGGCAGAGAGAGAGGGAGACACAGAATCGGAAACAGGCTCCAGGCTCTGAGCCATCAGCCCAGAGCCCGACGCGGGGCTCAAACTCACGGACCGCGAGATCGTGACCTGGCTGAAGTCGGACGCCCAACCGACTGCGCCACCCAGGCGCCCCACTAAAACTCAATTTTTAAAGAATAACTATGCCTATTTGATCTGTAGTCACAGATCAAATTATTTTATTAGTAAGTTTGATTCTATAGAAAATCATCTCAATTGTTTCAGGGTTATCAGTGTCTGCGTAAACAGAGTTAAATAGGAGCATTTATGAATGCATTCAATAAGTGTTTACTAAGATTAAAATTAGGGAATATAAGGTTAATTGTATTCTCTGACTTTAATAAACTCAATGAATGAAATCTGATGAAGTCTGATGGTAGTTGAAGGTAAGAATCCTAAATCCTGTGGTTTTTAAGAATTGAAAGATTAAGCCACACATCTCATTTTTTCCTCTATGCTTTGCTGCTATGTTGTAGAGTGTATAGGTTTCTGAAAAACTAAAGAGGAGGGCCTCTAACACAACATAAAGACTTGAGAAGACTGTTCCATAGGACAGGTAATGGCTGAGCTGAATTATCCTGGTGATGATCACAAAGCACAATTCAGTAGGATATAATGTGCCATGCAAAATGATGGAAGTGTCAAGGAGTTGTTAGAATTGGGGACTTTAGCATGCTTGACATTTGAATTGGAGGTGAGATCCATGAATTAGGCATGAGGCCAAATCACAAATGGATGATACCATTTTGGAGTCTGTTGCTTAAGTCAGTGCAGCACCACTGAAAGATTTCACACAAGTGACCCAATCATATTGACAGTGTGGAAAGATCGCCCTGATGGAGAGATGGCAGTTAAATGTGGGATTTGTAGGACTGCGAATGTCATCGTTACTAGGCTAGTTTATTGTTCCACTGAGATATAATGGGGACCTTTTCCATGACAATGCAAGGAGGAACAGAGAAGAGGAGATACATGAAAGATAGTTATTATCACAGATTTCTTACAAGAGTTTCTTTTGAAAAGCTCAGTTCTTTAAATCCCACGGATTTACAGTTGGACATCTTTCAAAACAGGGGCTGCTGAAATGAGAAAGAGTGAAAGCTAAATTGTCTCCAACTTAGAAGCCTTTTTTTCAGCTCTAATTTGCCTATGTTTGGTGTGGAATTAGGTATTGAAATCCACTCAAGTTTCTAATTTTCAGCTCCCCTGCACCCACGCAGCCTCACAGTTAGGAGTTTGCTAATAAAACGGGTTCCCAATTTAATCCAACAAGGGGCTCACTATGCAAATATTCTTATACAGTATGTTTTTTTTTACAAATAAAACCTAGATTAAAATATGAATACCAGTAAACTTGAGGGTCTATAATTTAAAAGGATGATTCTCTCTATTTTTAATGTTTTACTTATTTTTGAAAGAGAATGAGAGACAGAGTGTTAGCAGGGGAGGGGCAGAGAGAGAAGGAGGCACAGAATCTGAAGCAGGCTACAGACTGTGAGCTGTCAGCATAGAGCCTGATGAGGGGCTTGAACTCACAAACCCTAAGATCATGACCTGAGCCAAAGTTGGATACTTAACCGTTTGAGCTACCCAGGTACCCCTTAATAGAATGATTCTTAACATTATTGTAAGTACGTAGCCATAACCCAGGTGGGAAAATTGGAGCTATGCTGCAAAGAGAAGGAATTATTACAGAAAACCTTTGGCACTACTGGACTATAGTGTCGATATGGTCCTTAGATATTGTCTAGTATAAATAATAAATAAAGGCAGTTAAAGAAAGAAGAAAATATAGAAAAAGATCGCTCTGGTTCATGGTGGTGGCATTACCTTCCCTGTGAGTGAAAATTAAATTGTACTCTGAAAGCCCGGTTCATTTCTCACTTGGATCATGAAAACCAGATAAACATATTTTAAGTACAATGGATCATCCTGGGCCACACCACTTGTTTATATTATTAGAATGTTTGGGGCTTGGAGCTTAAGATTCTGTATTATAATAAGAAGTCTACCTGGTAATTTTCATAGACACCAAAGTTTGATAATGACTACCTTAGGACTGTAGGATCCCCTGTCACTCTAAATTTATTTGAATCTATGACTTGACATAAAACATTCTGAAGGTTTTACACAGAGCAAGTACTCTTGAAATATAATGATTGCTTTCAAATATTTCTGCTCTCACTTCCCAGAAACTGTTTAAAAGGATAAGACAGAAGAAGATTTATCCTCGTGGTTAGGTATAGATATGCAGGCTAGGGGGTAGAGGGGACAGTCAGGAATATATTCTTGTCTGTGTCTCCTAGTGCCTAGCACAAAGCCTGAGTCATGGGGGGTATCCAGTAAAATGTATGGAATGAATTAGCTAATGTGAGAGTCAGAGACTTCCCTCTCAGTAGGGAAGTTCTGGAGGTAAGTTTTCGCTTCTGAAGTCAAGCCTTGAATGTTCCCAGTAATGAACTCCGCAGTCATCTTTTGATGGAAATGGGAAGAATTCCTTTACAGGCCTTCTGTAAGGGGCTCTCTCTATATATTGGAAAATGAAGCAATGGTTTTGCCATTGCTCACATTAAATAGATGGGCTCCATTCAGCTTCTTTCACGTCCAGGGTTCTTCTGTGCCTCTAGATGGTGCTGCTGGCTCATAACTCAAGCAGTGCAAAATCCAAATGTAAGGCAAGTGAGGAGTGCAGACCTCTGAAGAACCAACTCTGCCTGCATCTGTGTCTCTGCCTTTTGCCAATTTGCAGGAAGATTTATTTTAAAATACTTCCACTTGGCCAATTCTAATCACCTTTTCTTTCTACTCTCCCCTCATTATCATTTTTTAAATTAAAGAATCTATTTTAACATACTCAATAGAATTTGTTTATGCTCTTCTTATTTGTGGTACAAAGAATGGAAGAGTAAAGGTAACCAATCCATGGTAGAAAAATAAATAAAAGATTTCTACCTGGCAGCAAGCCATGTTGAACTCCATACATATGGAACTCCATGTTTACATACTCCATAAGTAATCTCGTCCAAGGTACATGATCTCTCACAGTCCAATTGTAATTTTTTTTTTAAAGAAACAGCTTAACACTTGAAATAATGGATTAGTGAAATAGAAACACTGAGGGTTGAAAAATGTGTAGGATATGCATGGCTTTTCTTCCCTCTTGTTCTGAAGATAGACACCCATATTTTTTCATGGCACTTTTCCCTAATTAGCTAAATCTGGGACCAGAATCCTTTCCCATCCCAGAAATAAAGATGGATAAGTGTCCACATATACTTGAAACCATTAACTAACTCTGATCTGTTCTTTTATTTTGTGGTAGTTAGGACATCTACAAGCTATGTGTCCTTCTCATATTTCCATGAAATAAGTAACAGAACAAAAATTGGAACTCAGACCAACTTTAGGTTAAATGTTTATACACCCTGCTGATCATGGGCTATCTCTAAAATTCTGAGCCAGAGTCCCAAACTGTTAATGCATGTCTCAGGAAACAGTAGCAATTCATTCATTGATCAAAAAAGGATTTATTTGGCAGTTACTCTGATTAAAAAAAAAAAAAAACTATGCTAAATAAACTGGCTAAACAGATAAATAGAATGACTCCTTCCAGAAGCTATCATTGTGGCAAAAGAGAATGACCATAGGAGGTATTGGTACGGGCAGTAATGGAGTCTACTATATTGCTATGTGCAACATGTGACATGAAAGAAAGGTGTTACCAGGTCCAGTGGGGGGACATGTAATAGAATAGGAGTAATCAATGCTGTCATGTTGCGGGACAAAGGCAAGACTCACACTCAGTTTAATGAAATGGGCAGACCTAATAAAGATCATTTTTGTTTCCCAAGAATTGGTAGGGAGTTACTAGAAGCACTAGAGGTAGATGTTTGCATGTATTTAGATTTTAAAAATAGGAAAACAATAATCGTGCACATGCATTTGGTATTCCCATGTGATAAGTATCTCATTTGATTCTAACACAAGTATCACAGTGACCACCACCATGTAACAGCTACTTCCCATTTTAAGCATCTCAACTTCCAGACTCAGAGATAAAAATAGGCTTACTCAAGTTCACACAACCAATTGCAGAAGGGGTTTCAAAGCTCATGCTTCAGCTTCCACATTAGATAGTCTTTCTAACTGCCTTTAATTAGAACCAAAGAGGAAGATAACTCTACCTGTACCAATCTGTAATTAATTTTATATTTCAGTTTCACAAACAGGACTTGAGATGTGTCTCTGAATCAGAGGGCAGGCAAAACTTTAGCTTGAAGGATGGAAAGGACCCCCCCAGAGCCCAGAGGACCCCTGAGCTTTTTGGCACCGCTAGGCTGACCACACACTCAGCTTCAGTAATTTTGGTGACTAAAGAAAATCTGGAGATGGTAGCTGCTGATACAAATCTATACAATTAGAAATGAGAACTCAGCTTTGACAAAAAAAGAAAAAAATAAGGCGGCATATCAGGACCCACATGCAAAAGATTGAAGATTCTACAATGAACACTGAAAAGTAGTTGTAAAATTTTGGAAAACTTACTTCACCTTTGAGAGGCAGAGTTGCCTCAATCTGCAGGTGCCAGTAGACAGGGTAACAGATCACTGTATTTTAGATCTTTCTGTGTTTCTATATTCATAAGCCATGTACTTTTAGCACTGTGTCAGAAAGGAAGGTGGAAATTAAAATGTGAAAAGATGTGATCCACCTAAGGATTATATATAGAAGCAACGTGGGTTCGCCCTTTTGGCATATGGAAGCCAGGTTCATGTCTCTGCGAAAAGACTTGAAGTTTTTCAACCCCTCCAGTGTCTGTGGCACTTAAAACTGCACCTGCAACAGGGGAGTGCTCAGCAGGTAACTGTTGAATGTTTCACATAGTAAATTTGCTTTCATTCATCCATTCAGTAAATACATAGTGAGCATCTACAGTAGGGAATACACTATTGTTGTCACTGGGGCTTAAAGAGTATTGCTTGTGAGGCTTCAATATACATGAATATTTTCACAGAAAGAAAAAGACAAAGTCAATGTGAAATAAAAATAAAGAAGGGTCTTGAGTTTGGGAGAAGCATAAAGTTTGATTTCCTGAATCTAGAAAGATTCTAAAGTTCAGCAAGAGACTAAGACTGGAAGCTTTTGGAGAAGACTGAGCATACACCAGTCAAGGCAGGTGAAAGAGTAGGTTCGGAGGAGGACTCATTCATGGTAGATCTTGGGAGGACTTATCATTGTCTCAGTCTCTGTACCTTTCCTGTACTCTCTCTGTACCTTTCCTGAGAAACACTGTTCCCAGGGTTCTTAACTCCAAAGACCATCAAAATCAAAAGTTTTGATTCAAATTCTTACTTTGTATATGAGTTACCTGGTTTCTCTCCCTCTTCTTTCCATTCTCTGGATTAAAAGAATAAACTTCCTAGTGCATTTATGTAGGAGTTAACACTTAAAGTGCCTTTGCATGAGAAAGCATCCAGCTGGTCAAGAAACAGCACAGCGGTAGAATTCTCAGACCACAGAGCACCACTGCAATCAGTCCTTGAGCTCCAGCCACTCCATCTGTGTCATGCCCTGTGGGTTTCAGTAACATCACTGATGATTCATTCACAAACCTGCTCATCCCCTCGCTGCTCTACATTGGGCACAATTGCTCATTGTTCTCCACTGATTAGAATGCTGTGATTTATAAATGGATGATGTAAAAGAAAAATAGACCAAGGCCATTACTTGCAGGTGGATTTTTCTAGTCTTGACTCCTGGGTAATCAGTCTTCTGTGGAGTATCTCCTGGCTACTTACTGTTGTGATTTTTTATAAAGTGACTTCTTACACTGATAACTGTACCAAGCTTCATGTATGTCCAATTCTAAAAGACAGATGAAATATAACTGTTTTCATGAAAGTGTTTAAGGATCTAATCTACTCTAAACTGTCCTTTATGTGAACATTATAATATTTGATTCAAAGACTCTGAACTGACAGAAAGGGCTAAGTAGAAAGTGTGGATATTAATACATCAAGTTTGTCACCACTAAAATATTCAAGCAGGTTAATTGCCAACAGGCAAAAATTTAGATGGTGCAAATGCTGTTAAGTACTATTGTATGCCTAGGGATTAGCTTTCAGAGTTAGAATTGTAAATCCCTGCCTTACAGAAGCGCCTCCTCTTGGCAGGCAAAGAGGACAACGAATTAGAAGTTGCAAAGTCTTAGAGAGGAAGAAATGTGGTGTCTTCATCTCCATTCCGAGTTTGACCCAAATAATTTTCACATGCTTTTAAGGGTGGTAACTTTTTGTAGGCCCCTTTTGTCTCCTGTAGCACAGAACGCAGGCCCCTTCACCAAGCAGGTGCTCATACATAATAATTACAACAATTATAGCATTCATTTAACCCTGAAGGATTAGGGAGGTGGGGATTAATTAAGGCCTAAAAAGAAGTGGGAATCTGAGAGAGCAAAACTTAAATTGATGGGTATAGGTTAGTAATGCCTGCTTATTTGAGTTGGTATGAGCCTATCAGCCCAACATCTGGCAAACCTCTCTGAGATTTAGCAGATGAGATCTCAGGCATCTGTGAACAAACCTATCCTTTTTTTTTCCTACTCAGTGATGGAAAAGATAGTTATTTTTATTTTTTTACAAATAATTTAAAAGTTCTGTCACAGAAAACATCTTGCATAAGGCTATTTTGTAACATTCATTTTTTAATCCTCTTTCTTAAAGAAAGTTAAAATTAATTTTCTCTCTTTTAAAACTTGGACTATTCTGCAATTAGCAACAGGTATATGCAAAGATAAATATGTGATAAACAGCTATATGTTTCTGCATGTAACTGAAAATGCCAACTTATTTTGAAAACAATTTTGATCAAAAAAAATTTTCTTGACAGTGTGTGTGTGTGTGTGTGTGCAGTGGGAGGGGCAGGAAGAGAGAGAATCTTAAGCAGACTCCCCACCCACAGTGGAGTCCAATGCGGGGTTCAATCCCATGATAATGAATGAGATCATGACCTGAGCTGAAATCAAGCTTGGGACATTTAACTGGCTGGGCCACCCAGATGCCCCTGAGAAATATTTTATGTATATATGCTTAGCTCTTCCTTCTTCTGCATTTTTGAGAAAAATTACATTAGAGAGTAAGATGCATACATGGCTTCCTACATGTACTCATTCTTCAATGTCACAAGTGTTGTCCGACTATCAGAGATCCCACCCAAGTTAGAGGTAAAGAGTTAGATTTCAGGTCCATTGGACTTTTTTTTTTCTTTTTTTCTTTTTCTTTTTTTAAGAAACTTGAACACAACTGTTGCCTGAGGTAGGGGTAGTCATGGAAGAAAAAAACTAATTATTTAGAAAAAGATTATAAGAGGGTATTTGAAGGAGAAAGGGCTAAAGGGACTGAACAGATTCTTATAAGTTGTTACAAATGATGACTATAAATTCTATGAAGTGGAATTAAAAGCAGAATTTCAGATTCCCAAAGTTAAATTAAAAGCAGAATTTCAAGTTCCCATAACATGGCCCATTGTGAACTTTCCCTAGTAAAAAATAACCCAAAAAAAACAAAAAAAAAAAACTTTTTAAAATTTATGTTGAGGAGAAAAAGATAAAATGGCAAGAATAGTGGATGTGGGGAAATAATTAATCCTCTGAAATCCTAAAAAGACAGAGGGAAAAAATTCCAAACATTAACCCATCTTTTAGCTCCCTTTCCTATATGCTGGTCACTGGTACTCATAATAGTTGCACACTTGACAGAAGCCCTAAGGATCACAGGAAGATTAAATTTTACTCATTAGATTATAGCTAACAAGGCAGGAAAATGTACTGATATATGTAACAATGATTTCCAATAACTTGCTCTGTGACCTTGGAAAATTCACTTAACTGATCTGAAACTCAGTTTCAATATTTGTCAAATTAAGTGATTGAAGGAGTAATCTGAAGTCCCTCAGATAACTAAAAGTCACTGATTTTTAAGATGTGAAAAAAACAAAAAGCAAACAAACACTTCAGTTCAAAATTTCCTTTCAGCCAGGAAATGGAGCTAGTAAGTACTTTTCAAAGCTATCAATGACTTCCAAAAGCCAATACAGATGATTCTCAAGTGCAGCCAGATTTGGGAATCATTGGTCATACCCACGATGTCATTAGAAAAATGTTGTCTAGGAGTCAGAGCAGGCAGAAAAAGGTCAAATTCTCAAAAGTTTCTAGAGCTAGTGCCCTGTTCTGGCCAGAATACTCCAGTTGTAGCGTTCTGGGTTGAGAGAAAGTCTTAACTTTGAATATCTGAAAAAATGCACTAAAAATGAAGTGTTTAATCAGGGGAATCTAGGAGTGCAAGGAGGGGTCATGGAAGGGGAGAATTGCCTGGATTTTTATGAATAAGTAACCTTGTATATTAATGTGTTCTGTGTGAGAAATGTTTCTAATAGAGATGGCTACTGGTTTTTGTCTATAATTTCAAGAAAAGACAAGTATCTGTTTTTAAAGATTAAAATAGTATAGAATATGGGGTCAGCTGGGTGGTTTCATGAATTAAGCACCTGACTTGATTTTGGCTCAGTTCGTGATCTCATGGTCCATGAGTTGGAAGCCTGTGTTGGGCTCTGCGCTGAATTCGCACAGCCTACTTGGGATTCTCTGTCTCCCCCTCCCTCCCTCCCTTCCACTCTCTCTCTCTCTGTCTCTCTCTCTCTCTCTCTGTCTCTCTCTCTCTCTCTGCCCCTCAGCAAATCATGGACACATATGCACACTGTCTCTCACCCTCTCCCTTTCAAAATAAGTAAACACACATTAAAAAATAAATAATACAGAATGTGAACTAAATTTTCACTAATCACCCTTAATCTTTTGGATGCTGTAGCCCTGACCTATTGGACTGACCATGCTCTAGGTAACTATAGTGTCAAATATAAAATATTTCTATTCATGAATATACATAGAAATAATAGCATACACACACCACACACACACACACGATATAATACATAGACAAGTTCATACACTCAATCTCATCAAGTGATTTGCTTTTCTTAGTTAATACATCTTTGAGACCTGCGTTCACCCTGGTATAAAAAGTTTTATCCTGTGCACATCTGTCTCTTCACTTAAAATGCTTGAGTAAAATGCCATTGTATGAATGTACTCGAATTAACTTTTTCTCTAAAAGTTCCTTTACTTAAATAGTTTGAAGTCTTTGCTCCTTTTGTAACCCACATTCATAGTTGTAAATGGTCTGATATGTTTTAGAACTAGGTAGGGTATGACTTTTGAACAAATAATAATAAAAAAAAACTTTCCTCTCTTGCCATATTATATATTATAGAAGAAGAGCACATTCTTAATCTTAGACTTTTAAGAAAGTGACTTAAGTCTGTTTTTTGTCTTTTCATTAATGGCTGTGCAACATGAGAGAATTAATTCCTCCCAGGGTCCATTCTCTCCTCTGCAAAATAGTTTGATAAGTTTTGTGAACCAGGGGGAAAAATGTGAATCTACTCTTCTAAAATAGCAAAAGTATAATTGAATACTTTACTGGAAAAAAAAAAAAAACTACTTAAGTAAAAGCAACCAAACTCTGTTCGTTGGAATCTTTACCGTGATTATTGTGGCAACTACCAAACCAGCCCTCTTGTTGGAATTCTAATAGTTATGGATAGTGTAACACTCTTCATCTTGTCTGATAGACAAAGCATAAGGCACATTCGTATATTGTTCTGGAGTCAGGATATCTCAGCTCAGAGGTGTTCCAGGAACCATCAACAGCATTGAATTGGAATAACTGGCATGTCCTTGCCAACCACAGAATCCCAGAGGGTATTCCTTCAGAAACATTCTCAAAAATGTTTACTTCTGGGGCGCCTGGGTGGCTCAGTTGGTTAAGCCGCCGACTTCGGCTCAGGTCATGATCTCGCAGTCCGTGAGTTCGAGCCCCGCGTCGGGCTCTGTGCTGACAGCTCAGAGCCTGGAGCCTGTTTCAGATTCTGTGTCTCCCTCTCTCTGACCCTCCCCCGTTCATGCTCTGTCTCTCTCTGTCTCAAAAATAAATAAACGTTAAAAAAAAATAAAAAAAAAATGTTTACTTCTCCCTCTTCGAATTAGTAGACTTTCCAAAGAAGAGTTGGTCGAAGCATTTCCAAGACGGAGAAAGAAACTGTCTCTAAACTTTGTGGAACTTGACCAAATAAATTTGCGTTAGAAATATAAATGCAGTGATAAGATCTTTAAAGAGAAAGAACAAAAGACCTGACACTATTCATTTATTCCCCAGAAAACAACAAAATAAAATGAACATAATAAGTAAACAAAGTACACGCTTATAGAAGCTGCTTTCATTTGATTTTCCAAGTTTATGTTTTTTAATCATTAAGTTACCTTTTTTTTTATTATTTTGATGAGAGGTAGTTGCACCACACAGAGAAATATGGCTTGACGGTATATTGGAGATCCAAATGACATCTTAAAGTTGTTAAAATCTTATTCACATGAACAGATTTTGTATTCAGACTTTTTTGGGAAAAATCTGCTAACTTGAATCTTCTAACTAGTGCAACTTTCACCTATATACACAATAGAAATTCTATTATTTTCTGCTTCTCATAGCAGCTTTGAAATTGCACAACCTACTTTAGCATTCTTTAGTCTTTAACAAGTAAGACTGGGAATTGAGGAATAATCAGTAATGGTTATCTGCGTTTTCCTATTTAAGAACAATAATGGTGCTCACTCATCCTGAACAAGGCCGTTAATTAATCATTGTAGCTATGCAGGTTGAAGTCCCAATGTTATCATCACTGAAGCATAGCAGCAATATAAACTCCTGCTTAAGTGCTTTTGTTCTGTGAAATAAATCTGTGCATTACAACCATTCCTAATCATTTATTAAAAGTATAACACTTGGCTATTATCATACTTGATGGTGATGTTTTTAAGTCATTTATTTGTTTTCCTTGCTAGCACAAATTTAATTTGCTAGAATTTTTAAGCATATAGTGGATTTTGTGGGAGGGGACCCTAGAGCTCTCTAGAAGAATGCACCTTAAAAAAATAAATAAATAAAAATACACAGACAAAAAGAACAGGATAGAAAATTAATCTGAACGCCCAGACTGATTGGCTCTGCAGTGGACATTAGGCGTAAAACACGAATGTCGGGATTATTCGAGTCAGCTACTGAACACAACCAAAAGACATAATTAATAATATGTATTGAATTAACCATATTAACTCAAACAAATAGAACTTTCTGTTGGCTTGAAAAGACTGTTGGTCTCTAATTTGGAAGTTGAGGTAATAGCCTAATTTGCTTAAATGTTACTTAGTATTTGTGAATAATGCAAGTGAAATTACTACTTTATAGTCGCATGGGATCCACAACCCTGAGGAAAGACAGCTTTTTTAGAGACTTTAACCAGATACAAATGGTTTCTTTTTTATTAATACCACCCCCACAAAAAAGAGGTGAAGTTATTTGTTAATAAGACTACAGAATACTGAATAGTAGGAGTGCACTCAGTACTTGTGTGCCATCCCTATCCCCCAAGCAGCAAATGGGACAATATACAGTCTGGAGCTTGTCTTTAAGGACACGTTGATTAAATGCTTGAATGGGGTCTAATACAGGTTATGGGGAAACATAATGTCACTAATTGTTAAACAGACCAGAACTTATACAGCCAAATGAATGTTGACTGTTTGAAACAGGTACCTAGGGAGTCTGCAGACTTAACTCCAAGATAGCACCTGATCTCAAAACTCTGGAGCCCCCCACCCCCTTAATGACATTTTGGTGGCTAAAACAATCAGATCATTACGTTTTCACTCAAGAGACTGGAAACGATTTCCCAGTCAGAGATAGTTTAGGATGGATTCACTATAACATTGTGAAATTGGACTACGGTTTCAGTCAAATGGGGGTTCAGTCACCATTTCTATCATTTACTGCCTGAAAGACTGCGAGCAGTTGCTATGAAAGACTGAGTGAATGAACATTTGAATAAATAAATGTGTGGTTATTTCACTCCTTAATCAAAAAATCTCTCCTTGCCAAAGCTGACCCCAAATTTTGATGTAGTGCTGAAGAAAGATTTGGCTAATATATGAAAATACTTAGGTCACCAACAAACCTTACTCCTCCCTTCACATATGGATGGGGTTCCTACTGTGTGCCATACATTGTACTAAGGCAGATGAAATCCTAAGATAGACAATTTCATGACCTCCCAAACCTTATGATCTAACACAGAAGACAAACAAGTACCCACATAACAAGAGTACTGTCTGATTGGAGCTAGAAGAGGAAGGCAGAGGATACTTTAGACTAGAAGGAGAGAGGGGAGAGCTTCCTAAGGAAGAATTTGTGGATCTGAGAAAATACATAGAAGTAATCATGCCAACTGCAAAGGACTGAATGTGTCCTGATAAAATTCAACTATTGAAATGCTATTTCCCAGTGTGATGGGATTAGGAGGTAGGGCTTTGGGGAGATAATTAGGTTATGAGTGTGGAGTCCTCGTGGATGGGATTAGTGTCCTTATAAAAGAAGTTTTATCCCTCATGCCCTTTTTCTGCCACATGAGGATAGAATGAGAAGTCAACAGTCTGTAAGTCAAAAAAGGGTTTCACCCAAACCAAATTGTGCTGGCCCTTGCTGGCTGATCTTGGACTTCCAGCCTCCAGATATGTGAGGAATTCTTTTCTGTTATTTTTAAGTGACTTAGTCTATTTTATTTCTTATAGCAGCCCAAATCTAAGACACCCCTTTTCCCTTTGTTAGGTGAGGATATGAAGGTCCAAACAGGAGAATTAATTAATCCCCGGTTGAATGACCACTTGTAGATTTTTTCTGTTGTACGTAATCTCTTCACCCAATGTGGGACTTGAACTTACAACCCTGAGATCCAGAATCACATGCTCTACCAACTGAGCCAGCCAGGAGCTGCAACCTCTTGTAGATTTTACCTGTAAGGTATTAACACAGATCTTGATCTCTAGTGCTCTGTCACTAGTTTATATGAAGAAAGTCTATACATTCTAGAAGCTTTATGTACGAAAGACCCTGTTTATTGGTATTATCCTGAAATAATTGTGACAACCCTCTCCTTTCACTCGCAAAAGGGGACCAGCTCAGAGAATAAGAGATATAGCTTGGTATCTTATTGTATGATGTAATGTGTGGTCTTTGAGACACATGGCCAGGATTCATTTATGGAAGTTTAGAATTACAAATGTTGGCTCTGAGGGCAGTAGTTGTGGGATTGAAAACTGTCTTTCATGTTTACTGGTTGTGGTCAAATTACCAAACCCCTGAGTATCATCTATATGTGTAATGGGTTGGGGGCATGTGGGTTGATAATTACCTCCTGGTTGTGTTTTGATGATTTTCTTTTTAAATGTTTATTTTTGAGAGTGAGAAACGCAGTGCAAGCAGGGGAGGGGCAGAGAGAGAGAATCCCAAGCAGGTTCCATGCAGTCACCACCGAGCCCCATGCAGGGCTCAATCCCACAAACCGTGAGATCATGACTTGAGCTGAAATTAGGAGTAGGACACTTAATTGAGTCACTCAGGTGTCCCAAGGATTGATTATATTAGTGTTTGTGAAATCTCTAGTACAGTGCCTGGCATTTGCACCAACTATATGTATGTTACTTACTATTATCTATCATTAGCTTTTTGTTCTATAATTAGATTCACTGAGAGCAACAGGACAGGATTTAAAGGGATGCTCTGGACCCAGATGGTGTAAACTTGAAATCTAATTCTGCTAGGGCTTCATTTAAAAGCTGTGAAACCTTGGGCAAATTACTAGAACTCTTTGTGTCTCCATTTCCTCAAAAGTCAAACAGAGGTATTAACAATAGGATCTACCCCATAGGGTTATGGATAGTATTGAACGTTATAGGAAGACCATGTGGAACAGTTCCCCTCATACTAGAACTGCTATCACCATCATCACCATCACCACCATCAGCATCTTTCTTTATAGGCCTATTGTGTGCTAATCCTTGAGGCCATTACATTACAAAGGCCTCTGACCCTAAAGAGCATACATATTTGTACTGGACAATACTAATGATTTTTTTTTTTTTGCCAAGTTTTGTACTTGGTATGGATACCCAATGATTTTATCTCACTTTTAAATTATAATTTTGCCTTTCATTACACTGGACCTTTGCTAAATATTTCTAGGACTTGGATTCCTTGTGAAAACTTGATTTTTAAAAAAATATCCACCCTTTCATATTTCACTCCAGTGCTCTTAGGAATTATGAACAATTAAGATGACTGTTGAATACTAAAGTACCAAGATCACCCCCTTGACTTGTTAATGGTATTTGACTTCTAGCAAATGCTCCAAAGTACTGAGAGAAGCAGAAGCTGTTTTTTTGTTTTTGTTTTTTGTTTTTTGTTTGTTACTCTCTCGGTTTTCAATTCATTAATCAAAGACCCACATATTGATTCAAGTACTCCACCTCATAATATCACGGGACAAACATTATACCTCCATGAAAGTTGAACCAAGTAACCCAAGAAAGGAATCACAATAATATTAACACAAATATGATTCCAAAGACACGCTGTTCTATACCTGAAACAGAATAGATAAAAATGAATACAATTTTCCTCTTTTAAATACAGTTTAATTGTATCATTTTGAATACAGAAAAAAATAATGAAATTTATCAGTATTTTCTAATGCAGACCTCTCCAATCTTAGTTTTAAATAATTTTAGTATCATTTTGTCTAGTGAATTCCTTCACAAAGTAGGCTTTGGACACACCAATTTGGTTATTATTTCTCCCTTTATGTTATATTTTCAACTCCATATTTCAATCCTCTGCAAATGCCTCTCTCTCTTTTCCTATAAGGCACTTCTCCCATTTTACTTTCTTATCTCACTTCATTAATTTTGTCCGGTGATATGTACTCTTTTTCTGTGAGACTTCCTGTGGCATCCTTTGCTTTCTAGCCCCTAACTCCCAGTCAGAATTATTTCACAGTCCTTGGTGACTAGTTGGATTTAACAGTTTTTCATCCCAATTTTTTTCACAGCTGCATGCAAGTTGCTTTTCCTGATTCAGTCATAAATTCTTCAGAAGCAGACACTACCTCTTGTTTCACACTTCTGTGTACTTCCTCACTCACTGTCACCCCACTCTTCAGGAAGGCATTATAAGATTTAAATGTGCAAGAAATATCTGTCAAGTAAATGTATGGGTGTCAAATGAAAGTGATGCTTGATGGTGGACTCCAGGTGGAGTTGGTGGACTCATACCCAGAAAATGTACTGATGCATTTTTATGTACTTGGACAATATTATTATGGTTGAATTACAAGCTTTATTTTGCAAACACAGCAGCATTTATCCCCCCAAGAATGGTCCCTGTCTCTTTTTCTCTTTTTTCTCTTACACACACACACACACACACACACACACACACACACACACACACACATGCACGCACGCACGCGCACACAGAGAAACTGGCCAATAACACCCCTGTGATAGTGCCTTTGAAAGAAACACACCTCCCTCCCCCTCTAAATTGCTTTTGAAATAAAGGCATAAAGTGAGTTAGGTATGCTGAACAGGTGAATATCAAAGGAAGAATTCCCCCTGCTGCCATTAACTACATGAAAGCTTTTGGGAGTTATTCCTTTGCTCATTTTAGTGGTTTGTATAATGAGATCAGAAGACAGAAACTCTGGCAACTCTTGGATCTGTTTGTAGCTGCTAGACACAGAGACGCACTCGGCACAGGAATGATGATTCTATTTGAAAGCACCAAGCACCAGATGCATGAAGTGGCCAATAATCACCCCTGTCTTGTCTGGGTATCATCCAGTGCCTTGCCTTTTGCAGTGGGTTTCACTTTCCTTTTCACTTTTTT
The DNA here is from genome assembly GCF_007474595.2 of Lynx canadensis. Taxonomy (NCBI): domain Eukaryota; kingdom Metazoa; phylum Chordata; class Mammalia; order Carnivora; family Felidae; genus Lynx; species Lynx canadensis. Next base: position 22,445,875 of record NC_044317.1, read on the forward strand.
TTTTTCCTTTTCAGATTCATGACTATGAAAAAGCATTCTCTACAGCTCATTTGGCTCATTGTGAAATAGAGTCTTGAGAGCAGAAAAAAGGAACCCATTCTGCATACTAAAATGATTGTAGGAAACCAAAGTAATTACAAACACACACACACACACACACACACACACACACACACACATCTGTGTACATGTGACATAAACTATATCCAATAGGATGACAATCTGGCCAGTGCATCAGGTACATCCTAAACATTCTGAAGTGTCTCTTGAATGCCGACTTGATTTTGCACTGTTAGTTAGGCTTGCATTTGCCTGTTCCATTGCTTTTTTTGGGGTGGGGAGGTTGGAGCATTCCAAATAAAGAATATTAAAGAATATATGACTTAGAACCTAATAACAGTATTGACTTCATTCCTGGTGTTTTTCATAAAAAAAAAAAAAAGTTTTGTGTTAGCCTCAACTACATCTTCTCATCAGTGTAGATAACTAATCCAATATTAGACCTGATGTTCATATCTAGATAGTCCCCTTTTTGGTGAGCCTAGATCATGAATGATGAAAGAAAGGAGCTAGACTGTTGATACTTCAGTTGGAAGGAGTGCACAGCAAGAGGAAAATAGCTGCCAGGGGCAACATGGGCTCTGATGGGGGGAGGGCACTTACTTTCTCATTCCAAGTGCCAGTGAGGAGACTGGGTTTACAGACATGTCTAGACCAGATATCAGAAGTACTGATCTATATGGATAATACATAGCTTTTGTAAACCTTGTATCTTTACACGTACTTTGAAATAAAAGAAAAACACCTCCTCTGTGTTACATTTGCAACATTGATTGAATTCCCCTGCTTCACTTGTTGCTTATAATTAAAATAAACTAAATAAAATGTATATAAATAGTATAATAATAAAAATGTAATAATTACATGAATTTCCACCTCTGGGTCAAATTAGGGTCTTCTAACTTTAACCAAGCTCCAGTGGCTTCCAAACACCTCAGCCTAGGAGAGCAAATTTACAGAGATCTTGCACGTACAAGGGTTTCCTCAGGATTAAGCAACAATTCTGTACCATTAATCCTCTTGATGCCCTGCAACATTATTACTTT